>NC_056709.1:16287654-16377654 GCF_018831695.1 Puntigrus tetrazona | reverse complement strand
TGTCATGAAAATATGTTGCCCGCTGTTAAACGGAAGAGCCAGTCACAGATGATATCTCATCATCAGGGGCTGTTCTTGGCCGTCTAGGTGGCATGATTCACAGAGTGATGCAGGAGGGGCCGTCCACGCACCATAAAACCCTAACTCATAAATGATAACCGCCCAAATTATAGATAAGCACAGACATTTCAAACGGGGATAATACATCAGAGAGTGTGATTGATGGGCTGGAATTCGACCACAGATGAGACGGGGTTAAGAATTACTGTCAGCTAGCTTACTGACCAGAGCCTGAAGCACATGATGAATGGTTTGCTTTGATTATACAAAGCATTGCAGTGGAGTGCCGGCCCAGCATTACTTTGTAGGTGTGAAAGATAGAGTTTAAGGTGAAATTTACCCAAAGGCATGCCCACAATTGCAGTCCACACTCTGCTCATGTGAAGAAGAACACGGCAGAAAAAACTGGCAACAAAGTTGCTTTTGTGGTCTTATATTACAAATATGTACTAGAAGGCCAATAGAGTTAGAGGGATTTGAAAAAGTGCAAAACTAGCATTAATGTTATTTGTTATTTGTATGTTTTTTAGAAAATTTGCTAGGAAATTAGACTAAATTATACATAAACAACGAATAAATAAACAACAACAGCATGGTGCTGATATTATAGTTTTGTTTGAATGATTACCTAACATGTAAAACAGACATGCATATGCAAGTGTTCATATTACAGAAGTTGCACTATACTGTTCAAAAGTTTGGGGTCGATTAATGGTTTTATTTAGCCATTTATCAAAAGTGACAGTAAAGACATTTACACTGCTACAAAACATTGTATTTCAAATAAGTGCTGTTCTTTGAAACTGTCTAGTCATCAAAAAAATCCTTAAATGTATCACCATTTACACAAGCAGAGAAAACTGCTTAACAACCAAAAGCAAAGCATCCATTATAACCGATAACTGAGCACAAAATCATCATAGAATGATAACTGAACCGGCAATGCTTGTGTAGCCTGTAAAGAAGCGGTCTCCACCTTACACAGTACGGCGTTACTGCAGGCTCCTCAGGCTAAAGCACTGAGAGTCCTGTTCGAGGGTGGTCACGATCTGGAAGTTCTGAAAGAGCTCTGAACCACAACCCCTAATACATTTGCTAGAGTCTATAGCCTTCGTGTGGAGCCGGTATCCTCCTGTGTTCTCACTTCAAATGTGTAGAAGCACTGAATGGCCCCTGATTCGGGTTGGCTTGCTTTAACCGCTAGAGAGTCCATACAACAGATACACTGTTGAGCGCCTCCAACCCCTTGGCAGCCAGATGTGGCGGAGCGTCTGGAGCCAGGCCCTCACTTGATGAATACTTGAGAACCGGTAGAGGGCTCAGAGCCTGCGTTTCCCCAGCAGACATTCTGCTATCTTTTAAGAGGGTTACAATGACCTCCAATCTTCCATATGCACCTAAACGATTGTCCATAATGAGTAAGTGTTCTGGAACCTCCTTCGAGAAGGATGGGACTTCCGCAATGTCCTAAGCAGAACAGGGTAGGTTTCCAGTGTTAATCAGTCTTACTGAGTGGGAAGTGCTATGACAACAGTAGCTGGCCTTTTTGTGGCGAGCAGCAGCCTACGCCAGACAGAGGGGGCGCAGGAGGTTCCCACAGGACATCGGAAAGGGCAGCCTACATGGCGCTTTGGTAGGGATCCCAATTCGTCGTAACTCATATGTAACCCTCATTCCTTGAAGGAGGGAACGGAAACATCACATCCCGTGACCACACATGCTGTACCACCGCTGAGAGGCCATCTCAGTGAAAACCTGAATATGTGCTGCCCCTGCTGCCTAAATATACTCGCACTGTGATCAGTGGCAGATCGCATGGCTATGTGCATTGGCTTGTTTAGTTTACACTGAAAGTGGACTGGTCACTCTTTGCAGGATCCCAATTTGTCAGTCACCAACGTGACATCTCTGTTCTCTCCTTCAGGGAACGTGGGTTACATACGTACCAGAGACGTTTTTCTTTCAAAGTAGGCAGTTCTTGGAATGAACTAATGTGGACCAGTCTTTCGGTCTAGCTGTACAAGACAAACTCTTGGAAGTGTAACAGGTTTGCTCTAACTTTTTACATCACCGCTGGATGAAATGTGCTCATCATAAAGGGAAAACGCTCAAAAGAGTGTTAGGATCTGCTGTCCCGTGAGGTTGGTGCAAATAGATCACCATCTTACCAAGTAAAGCATAGAAGGACGAGGACGTCCTTAAGGATAACACATTCCTTATGAAGAACTCTAATGACATTTCACTGAATAATGTCAAGATAATACCATTTCGGTATTGAAAATGATATTCTTTAATAATAAATATGTTTTGTTTTCAATATGTGTGTGTGTGTTTTAATAACCTCTCTCTATATCTGCCCTCCAAGACACTTCATTGCACTTGTTCACATTTGAATGAAACCTCATGAAGTGTGAGGTGTCACTCACAGATACAAGACAGAATATTAGATGTGACTCTGTACTCTGGAAGGAAAGAATATCTTTCACACAAATATACACACATCGGCACTGTCATAGAAGCAGCTCATCAGAAACCATTATCATTTCATAATTATTGTTCATTACGTCTACAGTGCCACATCTTTCCACATTTTTCAGTTTATTAATTTTTGTCCTTCATGGCTCCGTCACAGATTAAGGAACAATCATTCTGTTGGCATAATTAGTAATAAAAAACACAAAAATCTAAATAAGCATTTGAAATGTTTTGTGTAAAATATGAATATTTATATATTTTTGTTACATGTTACTCAAACTAACAAACAACCTGGGAATGTAGCTTTCCTTTTATTGGGGTGGGGGTTAGTTTACACTTTTTTATTTAACTGTTATTTAACAAGGATGTATTAAATTGGTTAAATGTGACAATACTAATATTACAAAAGTTTCAAATAAATTGTTTAATAAATTAATCAGTTTTCAATATTGATAACAAATGTTTACTGAGTAGCATATCAGCATTTTAGAAGATGTTTAATAATAAGTAATGATTGACTGGAGTAATGGTTGCTGAAAATTCAACTCAAAGAAATAAATTACTATTTGAATATATTAAAAACTGTTATTTTTAACTTTAATGTTTTTAAACTGTAATAATAATAATAATAATAATAATAATAATAATAAAAATCAGTAGCACCATTTGTCACTGCATTTTTGATCAAATCAGTGCAGCCTTGGTGGGCATTAAAGAAAGAAATCATACAGACCATTTTTGAATAGCAGCATAGATACAGTATGTTCAATACATTCAGTACAAGGTTGTTTTTAATGTTTAACTTAAATCAGTTAAAAGACCACATAAATCCCATATATGTAATTTTAAAATTGTTAAATCACTCAAATAACGTGTATAAAAAAATATATAATTTTAAATCAGTTAATAAAAATGAAATTAAAAGTTCAAAAGAATAAAAAAGGAAACCCTAATCTTTGTATCTATATCTATTGTATCTGTATCTATATATGCATTTATATATTTATTTTTTTTATTTCTACAGGTTTGGTCGTCCACATAAATCTGTTTTAGAAGCGAGCATGGAAACAAGTGGTGAAGGAACGATTTTGAATGAATGGTAATTTCACCTGTGTCGCACAAGCAAGCTACATAAAAGGTTTAAAAATAAGTGATGATTATCGCTTTTAAACTCACGGTAATAACCAGCAGGATTCCTTTGAGGAGCGTCAGCAGTGACGTGATGGGCTGAATGACGATCTGGGCCAGAAGAATCCCCAATGACAGCGTCCATGTAAATGCAGGGATCACGTAGACATGACTGCAGAAGCAAAATCAGGCAAAAACAGTCATCATATCCCCCCATTGTTTTAAATTACAGCTTCAGTAACTTTAAATAATACCAAACACCACCTCTCAAAATTACAGACTGCAGCGAGAGGAAATGACAACAGCACAATACAATTGAAAGACAAGTATTCTTTACAATTTCTCTGCAAACCGTAGACTTAGTCTCTCTAAATCACATCCTGAATGAGGAGAGGCACATTTCTCCTCTCCAAAGAAAACAACAGGGGGCAGGTAATTGTTTTGAAGTGTCTGTCTCGATCTGATAGTAGTGCTTTCTGATCCAGTTCCCCATAATACAGTGAACTTCACAAATGCTTCTATTATTTTTATTGCAAAAATACGCTTAAAAGAATAGCACTGTCAAAAAACATATGCATGATACCTAACACTCAAGGGCATGGGAAGTATTTCTTAAAAGACTGTATGGTACATAGTTTTACATAAAAAAAAGAAAAAAAAAAAGAAATCTTCTCCTCATTGCAAAGTCTTTCCATGCATGCTTTAACGTAACAAAATTCCATTGATACACTCTTATAAATCTGTGGTTTTGGGGCATTGCCAGTTGCATAATATCAGCTTAGATTCCATAATAGAATCAATTTTTATAAGGGTAAACACATTGTTTGCTACATGAAGGCATGACTATGGTGCCAAGGGCAATTTTGGACCTCAGCCACTTTATTAAGTATTTTGTGAGTTTTGCGCCTGTATTCCTGTAACATTATTATCTATGTTTGCGGACAGAGGTCAAATTCTACTGTCCCAGAGCAAAGCAAACTTATTTATGAACTCAATTCAGAAAGACCACCATATCCCAAAGAAAAATATGAGTTTTATAATGGATTAAGAGAGCTGCGAATACTCTACCAGGGCTGAAATAACCTATTGATTTGTGCTTGCAGGATCACTTTACATTCACTGTCTCGTTCGCTCGTTCTCCCTCTCTTTTCACCCTTGGTCACAGGCATCTGCCTATGATGTGTTCTTAATGAAGCATTTAGCCATCGATGTGGTGCAGGCTGCCTTGAGTGGATAATTTTCAGGTTAAGTATTTACTGGGGTGTTGCAAAATAAATTACTTTTGTGGCAATAAGTGCAATTGCTAAGAAATTCTGCAGGGAACAGTATAGATGTGAAAACCTCAGTGTTTTCTGGTGATTACCATTCATTCTCATAGTTTTATAAGTTTTAATGATTTTACATGGATATTTTTGTAGTAGCCAATTCTTATTCTATAAAAATGTCTAACTGCACAATTTGATATTTTTGTTAGAATCAAATTATATATATATATATATATATATATATATATATATATATATATATATATATATATATATATATATATATATATAAAATACAAACATGTATTTTAAAATGCCAAGTATACCACAAATACATTTACATATTTATGCACTTGATAAAAAATATCATGCAGTTGTACTTTTAGTGTACTAAACTGATACATGTTTAAAGCCTGCTAAATTGGAACAACTCCTTTTGTGCTTAATGCAGCATTTAAAGACCAGTATTATTCAATGATCATGTAATCCTCATCAATAGTGCCATTAAAAAACATTTCAGTCTTAACATTAGGAAATGTGCATTGTGCACTCCGAACAAAATTTGTTATATTTTTTACATTAGTAAGTCTTCAGCAATATATCAGTAAATATGCACAATTTAAAGTATTTTAAACAGTATTTTACTTTTACTATTACTTTTTACTAGGGATAACATAGAGCTGAAACATCTTCCAAAAGTAGCACAGATGTCTAGTGAGTTCTCAGGCATTCGCATATCTAATTTCTACAAACGGAGGTAAACAAAAACACTCAAGAGAGCTAAATACAATCTGATATACGATTCAGTCAGAATTTGTAATTTTACTATTGACGAGTCGTAGCCTTGAGTTTGGGCTGCAAAAGGTATTCACAACAGGAGAAACAAACCATATCAATAAATTGTGTCCAAACTGCACATACATTTCTAATGCTTCTAACATATTGATACTTCCTTCTGATATTTAAGCTTACAGGTTTTTTTTTTTACCATTTTCTGACTGACCAAGTCCATTTTCATCAGTCTGTCACCCTTGCAGCCCACAGTTCTCTGAACACCACAAAGAGAGGATTAACTGACCAATCGATAAACTTCATCTCTGCATTTTTCTGACATTAGAAGTTCATCAGCACGTTTACTGGGGTGGATTTACCACTGATGTGGAATGATTTTTTTGTTATGCTATGAGTCTTAAAGCTGCTTAGGGGGAAAAAAAAGCGACAAGCAGGAATGATACAGAAAGCAAGCAAGAATGAAAGACTCAGAATGACAGTCTCCTGCCCCAGATGGGAGTACTGACAGCACACATTTGTTTGTGACATCCCGCTCCCTGCAGGCTGGAGACGCCCACCCCACCATCCCCACATCACGAGCCAAAGCTAAACAGAATGAGAGTACAATTCTTTGCACAATGAGACTCTTTTTGATGCTCTAAAATAAAACTGCTCCATACCCCTAAAGAAAACGTGATAACTGTCTGGCATATTAATAATTTGCTTTAAAACAATTGTATTTGGATTTAATGCAACCGTATTTAGAATTGCGTATGAAAGAGATGTGATGAAAGGAGACATTTTAAAGAATGTTTAAGCTGGTCTTTTCCATACAATGATTGGTGACTAATGGCTTTTAGTATTTTAAAATATAAAGCATTATGGAACTTATCTAACTGACCAAGTCTGTGGAAGCCATTTGGGAAAAATATGGAAAAGTCTATATTTACTAAAAATGTTGAATGTTATTCATGTTTGCATATTCAAATCTGGTAAGTGACTTTACTTGACATTGATGCTGTTTAGAAGACATTTGAGAACCAATCAAATTCTACCAAATTTGCATATGCACTATTCATATAGCACAAATGAGAACCGCTAGAGATTCAATTTGGTGACTTTGACACAGCCCGTGGTCACCATTAACTTTAATTGTATGCGAGTATAAACAGACTTTTTATTTTGCGTTTTACTTTAAAAAAAAAACAAAAAAAACATGGATTTTCATTAACAATCTAATGGACTTACCGAACTGAGCTTTATTTTTTACTCTGTTGCCATTATAAACTTGAGTCCCATGAGTCCTTTCAAAAGTTCACATAAAGCGTAATGACTGTAAAAGCTACATTTCTATCCTGATGATAATCTTTCTCAAAGCACCAAAAGGTAATTTAACTTTAAATATGGTGATTTATTATTTATGTGTGTGGGAATTGAATGCACTAGGTTTAGAACTCTGTATTAGATAAATTGATTTCCTTCCTCACATAAAGCACTGAATGATAAACCTATTTGCTACTAAATTTGTCTCAAGTGGGTGGTTTTTTCTGAAAGTGTGTTGCGTTTTAATTAAAATGAAAAACTGTGAGGTTAAGAGGTTCAAATAGCTCAAGGGCAGAGAATACAGCAACGGTGGATTGGATCCAAGGATAATTTCTATATGGAAAATTTATGAGTAGGATAGATGGTCTGTATCCCATAAATGCTTGTTTACAGCTCAGTTTTTTTAAATTAATGATATTCTCATTATTTTCTTAAAGTTGTCAATTTTATTATCTTTCCCTGTGGTCCACTTACAACGTAATGCAACTTTTATCATACTAAATGCATATCATCATTTTTCAAGACCATTATCTGACCTTCAAGGATTTCAGAATAAACTGTTTATTTTTTTCATCTTAGCTTTATAAGCTAATGTTCTTTTGGAGGAAGTTGTAAATTTTGATTAAGCTAATTTGACGCATCTTCCCAAACCGGAATTTTTATTTTTATTTTTTTTCACAAACTACATCAAAACAGAATGTTAGAGGCATCAGAACGTACAGAAAATAAAAACAGCAAAACCTGAGCAGGTTGTAATTATGACCATCCCTTAATTGAATTACGATACCGTATGCTGCGTTTGGAGAGGACCCCGTGTCTGCTTATTCAATTTTTCATGTTTACTTCCTGTTCTGAAACTGAATACTAATGTGCACGTGAGGGTTCTCAGATTTCTTTCATCATTCTAGAAGTCTCTGTATTAATGCAACAATAAAAAAAAAATACCACATTTTACAGTTTAATTAATTACAGAATACTCTCTCTCTGTTGTGTAGCTACAACCCATGAATAAATACCCTTTATTACAAATTAGAAAACATTTACAAAATGTGATCAAATCTTATTTTTAAAAAAAAAAAAAAAAAAAAAAAAAAAAAAAAATCATACACTTTTAGAAATACAGCTACAAAAGCTGTACCTTTTCAGAAGGTACATGTTTGTACCTTAAGTGTCCATTTTTGTGCTTAAAGTGTACATATTTGAACCTAGGTGCAAAAGTACCTTTGTCCCTTTATTTCTGAGAGCGTGCCGACCCTAATTAAGAATATACTGACCCAATTAATTGACATAAAATAATAAAACTCTAGAAGTACACAATGCTGATTTGCTTACGTGCGAATTGTGAATAACATAACCTGGTCATTTGGGTGCCAAAATAGACAGGAAACTGCTTTTATTCAACAATTCTTCAGATATCAAATGTTGTTTCGTTTAGTTCTCTCACAATACATCACAGAGAAGAAAAATGCGCTTGTGTTTTTGCCGAGAGAAGCATTAGGAGATCAAACACCCACAGGCACTATCTAATGAGAGAATTTCCAGCCCTAACAGCTTTATAAACATTATACACACAGAGACCATGATTTGACTGACAAGCAGAGAGTAGAAAATCTGGGGTTAAAACTGAATATCTAGAGAATAAACAATATGACTGACTAGGTGTCTTTCTTTGAGATAACTGAATAAAGATATGAAGGCCTTAAGGTTTGAATTATTTCATCTGGCTGAACAGAAACGGATCTTTGTTGAAATGTAAACCTGCTCTTAACATTTCATATCTCAGCTGTTATATTAAAAGTTGCATGGTAAGGCAGCTCACCTGGTATGAAAAAGTGCAGCGTAGGCCTCACTTCCCGCCAGGACGTAACTGATCCCGATAGACACACTGTTAAAGAAAGTTCATTATCAGCACTCGTTACAATAATGACACCGTTTCGTATTCATAATCGAAGAAAAATCTAACACGAACCAACTCAAAGATGGACAAAGCCAGATGTTTAATCTTTTTCAATCTTTTGACTACTTAAAAAGTTATGAAACTTCTTCAAACTTTTAAACCTCAAACATTTCACACATTCAGAAATAAAGATCAACCTCAAAGTGGATTTTGGTAGAATTTATAATGGTTCAGATTGTGTAAATTGTGTAAAGTTTTTAGGTTTTTTTTTTTTTTTTTTTTTAAACCTTTGTGAAGAAAAGTTGGATAAGCCTTGACCTTGCTAACAAGAAAACTATAGCAGGAAACTGATAAAACTTATATAAAAGAATACTACTAGTACTACTACTACTAATGTATTTATTTACATTAAATTATTCAAATAGCATGACGGAAGTAAAAAATTATAAATGAATCAAAATATACTTATAAAGATGTATGACAATATAAAACTATTCCTAAAATAAAAAAAAACAAATGCTAAAAACAGCCAATTAGTTGGTAAAATAAAATGATCTATAAAAGGTTTATTATTAATACTTTATATTAAATTAATGACTAGGGTGTTAACAACATTAAATCAATGAATAAATAAAACATTTTATTTAGAAATACAAAAGTAACAAATCATTTGATGATAGAGATATATTAAATCAAAATACAATAAAGTATATTTTGGCAAAAAGCAGAAAGTGAAAGCTTTTATTTTATTTATTTGTTGGTTGGGAACACTTAGGTAACCATTCTCACTATTAACTAATTGCCAATTAGAATGCATACTACTATAATATCGGCTGTTTATTAGTACTTATGAAGCAGATATTCTGCATGTCTATGACTTTTGGCTCAGTGAATTCCTATTTTGTTGCTTATTAATAGTTAGTTAATAATGGTTTGTTAACAGCTCAAAATGCAGCTTGACCTTTTTTTTCTTCTCCTAATTTAAGAAATCACAAATGAAAACTTTTCACAATTTTTGGTTTGTTTTTAGCATTGACTCATCATATTGAATGTTGAAAGCTTTGAGTGAGTCAGTCAATCAGTCAGCGTACAAAAGGCCATTGCGTGCCAGTGCGAAATATTTACAGAAGAAAAACACAGGGAAAGAGTGGAAGAGGGAAAGAGCAACCTTGACAAACTGGCATGCAGGACAACACTGTGTGGACCTGTGGTTCTTTGACTGGTTAGAGAACGCAATCTGTCATGGAAGCACATTGATCGAGCGCTAAGCCTCTTGAACACAATGAGCATAGAATCGATTGGATGTGTGTTAGCCAAACCTGTCTAAATGCTGATAACAAGCTCTTTTCCATTCAGTTGCATGACCGGGCATGCAGAGCAGCGCAACAAATGATTCACTGTTAAGTGTCAAAGGCATTTCACAGTAATGACCGCTGATGCCCTTAGTGCCTTGTTACTCTTATTTTCCCGGCAAAAACCCAAACAGAACACATGCATTTTGGATTCTTCATTTAGTTTTGCAATATCATCCACGGAGGACACAGGTACAGCAGTCACAATGTCAACGTGGGCAGAACAAATCAATTTTGCTTGAAAATCTATCAGAGAAATTGATTTATGCTAGTCAAAACTTACTTTAAAGCCCTTCAAAGTACTCAAAAACTTTAAATTGGGCCAAAGTACAGACAAAAGGGTGAAAAAAAAAATAACTGGGGGAAGGCTAACTTTCTAACATCGGCTAATTAATAACGGCTCATTTAAAGAGGAACAGATGGGCAGCCATATTGGAGACTGGTACAAAAAGCGGCTGACCGTTATTTCATTATTCTGCACCATTATTCCAGAGGTGAAATGTTAAAACTGTTGTTCGGGGCGATAGTGACATTTCACACACAAATAACACTGCATTTTATGGCGGTCTAGAGAGAATAACATGGACTAAAACCTACTTAAAGCTTTGATCCAGTGAGGGTATTTGTGTCTGTACCTCCTCAGCAGAGAGGAGCAGCTCTTAACTGCGTCTCGCTGACTTCATTAACCTTTTTTGTTGATCAAAAACTAAAGGAGATGCTCTGCTCAGTGTAATTGAAGGGGTTCAGTGACATTTTAGCGAAGCGCCTGTGTGACACGTTTATGAGACCGTTCTTCACAGAATCTTATTTTTAATGGCGAATCCTGTAATAAACGCAAATACATGAGAATGGCTGATGTCACGTGGCACCTGCTGGCACAGTAGTTTCTTTCAGCCACCAGAAAAGGAAGTATTGTAAAATTGTAGCTCAATTGGGCTTTTGTTTTTGAGCCTTTTATGGAAACATCTATCATTGCCCCTCTCTCTCTCTCTCTCTCTCTCTTTCTGATGATAAGCAATGAGAAAAAACAGATTTATGATGTTCAAAGCATTGTAAAAATGTCATTTGGTAAGTGAATATCACAAAATTTTGATGCTATTTCAGTAAGACTTGTGACTAAACAAGCTTTACAAGACTTTCTGTATATTTTGCGGCATCTTGTGCATCTATTACAAGAAAAGGAATGTTTACATTATACGTAATATTTGTTCTGGATATTTTTATTTTTTAAAATGTGCATTTTTATCATTTAGATGATTTTGTGCCTATATTTGAATACATCTCAGGAAACCTTATATAATATGCATCAATATGTACGGCACTTAAACAAGCTTTTGCTAATAAAGAAAATAAATTGAGGAAATTCATGCTGCTGCTTTTCACGCTAGCAGCTAATGATCTTATCTGTTTACCTCAGGGCACTCTTATACAAAAAGAGCTTTTGACTCTGAGCCAGTTCAACATTAACGTGAGCTCACAATGCCAACATCATGTTATTTAAGAGCCCGACAAAAGTATGCTAAGTTCATGGCAAATTACAAGCTCTATGCGAAATTTATGAATGCTGTCTCGTGTTTCAAGGTAAATAAGTTGTGCGATGTCAATGCACATGGCCTCCATGCAGCCCGATGGTATCTAAAAAGTGCATGACTCATCTTTGCGTCACTGGAAATAAGGTTAAAAGGTGAATAATTAAATGAGATAAATGCTAAATTGTAAACCCAAAATGCTAAAAAACCATTTAATACATCATGAAAAATATATATTTAGTTTAGTATCTAGGGTGCAAATTGTGGGGCAGGGGTGGTTTTACTTTTAAATCAAAGCTTGCACCGGCCACTGGATGGGGCTTCACTTTCAAAACAAATTAAAAAGTGATTAATTAAAAAATATATATTTAAACAAAAAGAAATAACATTAAGCATCACTGAATTAGCCTAAATTAATGTACACCTTACATTACTTTGGGTTAAATAAAATGATATTTAAAGGCATAGTACCCCCCTCCCCCCTTTAATTGCCTTTTCAATTAAAACATTGTCTCATCTAAATGAGAAAAGACATATGCACAGATCAAGCAATGCTTACAAGCAGAAATAAACAAATATGTTAGTGTGTTTCGATGTGTATACAGGGGGAAATATAATGCAGATACAGATACATAATAATGCAGAAACATTATTATGGATTATGGACTGGAATTTTGGCCAAAAGGGATGGTTGAATGTTAAAACACCTTCATGATGGATTTGTTTCATACAAGCATGCAGATTTTTGATTCACAAGATGGACTGGAATCATGTGGATTACTGTAATGGTGCCATTCATTGTAGAGGACCCATTTGGTGAGCACTGGTGAGAATTTGGTGAACTACATCTTAGATGACCTGGGGCTGAGCACATTGACAGCAAAGGTTAATTTTGTACTATTCTCTTAGGGTAACAGTCACAATTTCAAACTATTTATAGCGTGGTGAAGCTATTCTTCAACCATTGATTTTCTGGTGAAACTTGTTAAACAGCCTTGACATAAGCATGCTATGCAGAGGCTAGCGACCAAAGCAACACCATATTCTGGTGGTCAACCTTTTAGGCCTCAAACGTTTTGAATGAAACAGACTCACAATTGAAAGATCAGAACAAAGTTGAATGCACGGCTGGTGTGTTTGCCCAGGAAGAGAACTCCCAGCATGTGCAGATTTGGCTGAAGGTCTTCATCTTGCCTCCGTGCTGTGACGTCCCTTCGCAGAAGACCTGTATCTACAGAGAAAAACACACCGGGGAACATTTGATCACCATCCGTCTCAAAGAGGTAACTAGGAAGGAAGCAGTTAGAATAAAAGTAAATTTGACTTGACCCTAGAAGCATCCCTTTATAGTGCTGCATGTACGTTTTGACTTAAAAAAATAAATAAATAAACACCATAATACATTTGCAGATAATAAAAAAACATATCTGAAAATCAATGCTACAGTCAAATGTGCGTTCCAGGACAGAGTGTCTGTGTTTTGTTTTCTTATCTGTGTAGCTCATGCACTGCCCGTCTACTCAATTGTATTTTGTACACAAGGGTTGGTGGAGAACACAGAATGATTATTTTTATTAATCGTTACGTGCACTTGTTCCTGTTGGTGTCATCGATCTGGCAACCTACAGGTTTGTCATGTCTGAGGAGGAGGGGCCAGATTGTAAATACAGAAATAGTTCACCCAAAAATGAAAATTACACCATGATCTATTCTAAGACATCTAGGTGTATATGACTTTCTGTTCTTTTGTGCAAGTATCTTATAGATCTATAATAATAAAAAAAAATAAGCGCTCTCTAGTGGTCGTAAAATAATGACAGTGTTGTGTTGCGTCTTTCGTCTTGGAATAATGTATGATTGTCATTGCCAAATCAAAATGCTTGTTTAAATGCAGTGTGTGGACTGTTTTAATTACTGATCTCACTGTAATTAAAACATTTTTTGTAGGCGTAATTCATGAGAATAATCACATTTGTAAATCAGAAGAAAAACGTTAAGGATAGAGCAATACTAAATGTTGATATCAAATTAAAAGTCAAAAACGAGAAGTTAAAAAAAAAATGTCAGAGGATTTCACTAAAAACGAATGCAGCTTATGGCATACGTCACATATAGGCATATGTCGGTATCAAATTTTCATGTTGCGTTTAATTGTTAATGCTTTTATCATGGTATACAGTAAATTTACTTGAAAAAGGTGATGTCAATACAAAATAACAGGTTTAAAACTTTTTTCTTAACAATATATATGAACATTTAAATACAATAAAGCAATTCACAAAAATGTATAAAGTAAAAAAAAAAATACCAGTGCAAAATACCAATAGGCATCACTTTACAGTAGGATATCGTTAGTTAACCTTAGTTAATGCATTATCAATGAACAAAAGCTACATTTGTTACAAAACTAAGACATTTTTGTTAAAAAAAAAAAATACATCTCTTAGTTTATTTGAAGTAATTTTACTAATGTTAAAAAATGAACCCCAAATATAAATAGTTACAGAATAAATCATTTTAAAATAAATAGCCGATACATTCAGCGTGTTCATGTTTACTTCAGAGTGCACACGTGTCTTCAGTGCAGCTTACAGTGGAGTTGTGCATTTAACCAAGTTAGTAGGAAAAGTGTTGAATATATTGCACTTTATGGAGCCTCAAAGTAATGGCCGCTATTCACAAGCATTACCAAGCTTGGAAGAGCCAGGAAAAGGTTTATATATTAAAAAGAAAAAAAGATTGCGTTTATCAGAAAGAAGAAAGTCCTATACAATTAGGATGGCTTGGAGGTGAGTAGATTATGGGGTAATTTTAATTTCTGGTTGAACGATTCCTTTAAGCAAGACCCCTTTGTTTCCAAAGGAAACAGTCATTTCTTGACAGCAGTGGCCAGAACATTTATGCCTGTGCCCACATTTCTGCCACAGATGAGCAGAACCATCCTTCAACCCCTCCGAGGTGCCACACATCACTCCCCGACGAGAAGTTTCACACCACATACAGCGCCACCATACAACTTTCACTTGCTAAATAATGAATCGCTGAAGAGATAAATGTAAGAAAAGGAGTGGAAACAGAGGTGAATGAATATGGCAAGAGATCAGAGAAGTTTGCAGCGGTGAGGAATCAAATTGGGAACAGCAGGAATAATTCATACTGCACTTCTCTTCAGTACACAACACAGCAGGCTGCAGAAGCAAACACACTCCCAGCCAGACCCTTCAGCAACACCCACGCTCCCATTATGCTGCACACACCCAGGTTAGCATATATCACTCTCTTTCTTCGCTGGTAAACAAGAGAGTCTCAGTGCTGTCTAGAACAAGAGCGGCTTATGTCAAGTACAAGAGGAAAACACTTTTAGCACCGCAAATATTCTCAATGTTTGTATGGAGAACAATAAATTAATATTTAACAAATGAAAAACAAATGCAATTGTAAACTATTTTTATTAAATAAATAATAGTGTATAATTGAATGTGTAGTTATACAACTAAATATGTAAGTCTACTAAGTCAGTAAATACTTATTTTCAATTGCAATAATGTTAAACTGTAGCCTGTTACTATTTTTATTGTATTTTTGGTCAAATAAATGCAGTCTTGGTGAGCAGAAGAGACTTCTTTCTAACAACAATAAATTAATCTGGCTGAGGAGCAGTTTAAAATATAAAGCAGCAAAATATCAAACAAATAAGTTAAAACGCCAATAATTATGGGTTATGGAATATTTCGGGAATCTCAAACAACAGGTTGATATGCATGCAAGGTTAAAAAAGCACTTTCATTTTCTTATAATATGCATTTATTTTTAACTATTTGTTAAACGGCTCCCAAACGATATGTTCAATGATGAATTTTTCCAAACCCCTCTAGTGTATGTGAGCTTTTAGCGCTCCAAAAGTGACACCTAGTGGCAAAGAATGAATTCGCATTTTCATGTTTTCCCAGGTTTTCCCAGGTCTGCACCTGAAACAAGTGGGCCCGCAGTATTTATCCTGTCGACTCTTTCATTTGAGAGACAATAACTCAAAACACCACACCACAAAACACCTGGTTCCGACAACATAATTAAAACTTGTAATATATGATTTAATAACTGGTTAAATATATACCAATTGCAGTCTTGTTGTTCAATACATTGTTTTACTGCTAATTTAACTGTCTTTTAATCAAGCAGCAGACATGTAACTATAATGCTATTGTAAACTTAGCAAATGCGGTAGCAGAGCGAGTTATGCTTAATTATAACATGAGTATCACGCGATTACTGCCACATTTCTGATATTGACTTTACACCATTTGTTTTGTCCAAGGCCATTAAAATCTGATAGCTTAACATGTCATTAGCTCAAGAAAATGCATTTAATGAAATTAAATCTAATTGTACATTCAACTCTAACATGCCACTGATCGTGTTCATAATGGCAAACAAATTGCTTTTGATTATATGTGGAACAGCTTATTATATTGTGTGTTTTCAACGATTTCAATATGAATTTTACATTGATTCAATGGATTTATTGCATTTTGGGAAAAAAAAAAAAAAAAAAAGTCATGGATTTATTGAATTTGGTATTTTTTTTATAATAAACCATTGAAAGTCTAAATCTGGATTTGAAATTTTTATGTTATTATACCCAAAAGAAGCTATGTGAAAGTTTGTGAATGTGAAATCTCCAGAATTTCTACTTTAGAGGAGACTGATGGAAATACAACAAGAAAAAGACAAACCATTTTTCTGAAAGTAATAAATGGTATTACTTCACATTCACCTGTCTCTGCTGATCTCCCGAGGGAAAAATAAACACAGACCCATAACAGATGTTACATATAATTCTGTTGACACAAGCGCCATCAATATTATTATATTTTGGCTGAAATAGATGTGAATTAAAAAAAAAAATACATGGTGCAGAAAACATTCATCTGGATGCGTTTCTAACTCCATCAGAAAAACAGAGCGCTCAAAAGTATCGCAGAGTTTCTACTTTTCATTAGGATGACGAATCGCTTTCCAAATCGTTTATGTCAGTCAGCCACCAATCTCCCTAATGATGCTTTGGCACGCAATCTGATTGGATTTTTTACATTAAGTTAAGACTACTGTACCTGTACGGCACAAATGACAAGGGAATGGGCTGTGGAGAGTAGCCGGCTAGAACATTAATTTCTGAGAGGGACCCATCTGCTTGCAGAAAGGGACGGCCAAGTAATTAGGATCGAGAGCTGCTAGAGCTCAACACCTGTCAGAGATACGTTGCGGCTGTGTGTGTGTGTGTGTGAGAAAGAGAGATCAGCACAGAAACATCATTATGCTGGAGGTGAATTTAGGAGGGTGAATGCGCATCACAACAACAGTTTCCACTGCCGCCAGCTCGGTCAGATGTCCACCTACTGTTAGATAACAATTAGAGACGCGCAGCACTCGGTCAGCCTCCAGACAAACACCTTAATATGCCATTTCTCAAAGCAACTGTGCACCATGAAATCAAAACTGGAGTTTTATGGCTGTTAACTATGAGGCCATTTATATGCTAGACAATCCTAAAAGTTCACAAAACAAACTTTGAAGAGATGCAGAGGCCCCAAAGAGCATTTGAGGAGTTTAAAGTCAACATTTGCCTTCATGTCATTTCACAACTATGTGACTGGAAGCCAGCAATATTGGTTCTTATGTGACGCATGACTTAATGCCAACACCAAACCACCAATTAGGTTTGACTTAATGCCAACACTGTTTATATACCAATTAGGTTTGATTAACTTGTCACCATATTTCATTTGGGAAATGTTGTATAGGAGTTGATCAGTGATTTGAGTGATGACCTAAATTTCATTTATTTCATTCCGTTAAAGGTGAATGAATAACACATACCTTTTAACAATGATGTCTTTTGATGGTGATGTTTTTTAAAATGTAAAATAATTGATATGGTATTGTGCAGAAGTCGTCCACTGATTGTGGAACTATTGCAAAATGTATAAAATTTATATTATATACATATTTTTTTCTTGATATTTTTGTTTTCAAATTTAGTACACAGTAAAGAATATATTTTTTCTGGGCTATTGTATTATTTGTAGCCTTTGACATTCAAGAAAAACGAACCAAAATCCATTTCTGATTCTTCACTAGCAAATATCCTTCCCTTGTCTGATAAAAAGCCACCACACAAGGGAAACCATAAGGACCATTTTAAATTATTTTTCTTACAAAAATGCACTTTTTCAAAGCACATGGCTACTTTCGAATGGCTGTCAGTGGAGAAAGACACTTTTTGTGACCAGATGGTGTCGATACAGTGTCTACCAGCATGCACAAACTGGGTAATGACGTAAAATAGTCTTTTGGCTATAAAAAGACAAGAACAAAGCCTTCGATATGTTCCAATGTCCTGTTTCAATTGGAAATATTTCAACACAGAAAAGAAAATTTGTCAAACCATTTCAAAGTTTTCTCAGACAGGCATCTAGCATCCAAATGTCCCACCCAGCATCTTTTTACTGTCCACCAATCAAATCTGAAATGTAATTATGTTTTCAGTTTTCAGGTATACAAGCTGCAAGTTCTTCACACAAATCCAAAGTCCAAAAGACTGAATCAATCCTGCTGTAAACTTGGAGCAAGACCTAACAATATATCCCTTCTCAAAAACCTACTCGTACAAGATGGAATGAGTAGCATGCAAGTCACACCAAAAAGAAATATGAATATTTCAAAACAGTTGTCATCATGTCTATCCCTGAAAATGTAGGATGACAGCAAGTCTTGAGGGAAAGACTGTGATAGGAAGAGTGAGTGAAAGAGTGGGAGAGAGAAAAGTTTGTCTGGCTAAAAAAAAAAAAAAAAAAAAAGGAAAGCTTTGTAACTTGATAGACTTCATATCAGAGTTGTTGATGCTTTCTGTGGAATATAACACTGTGTGACAAATCTTACAGATCATCAACAAAGCTCTCCTTGTCTAGGTGGCTTTTCCATAAAGAGATTCTTAGAGAAAGCTTTTCTAAGAAGTCCAGTGGTCAAGACCATATGACCATTTCTGTAAAATGCATTAAAGCAGACACCTTAACAGTTCAAATGAACAGAGCATGTGGCTGCTGATGAAAAAGTGCTGCAATTTAAAAACAGAAATGTTTTAGGTTGTTTTTGTATGTTTTATTTAAAAATCTTGCAAATATATAGATTTCATTCTAAAGTTATAATTGTAATGTGTTTTATAAAACCAAAATGCTAACTATTTAAATAGATTTTTTTGATATGATGTATATAATCCAGTCACATATTTTGTATGTAAAAAAAAAAAAAAAAAAACAAACAAAAAAACACATTTTTTTTATTTTAAATAATTAAAGAGAGTTTTAACAAACTAAACTTTAAAGATAATGACTATCATAACACTCTTATGCTCACAAGACTATTGTCTTGTATTCAGACAAAACAAAATGGCATGAAGACATTATTGCGATATTTTATATTAATCAGCAAAGTCACTGAGAATATGCTGTGAATATTAACTATATGACCCAGCTCTATGGTGTACTAATTATCTGATACGTAGATGAAAATGAGAGACCAGTGGGAGTACTTAAACAAATTAGCACAGCATTTTGCTTTTGGTCTGTTTGTCAGCACACAAGAGCAGCCAGACCTTGTGTCTTTAGTCTTCGCTGAGAACTCCGTGACAAATTGTTGAGCCATTTAGGCATACAGGGCAGGGTCAATGCATTAATAAAGGCAATTCATGACAACAATAACAGCCAAAAGGTAACCATGTACATATTTTGTATGAAGATAAAAAGCCCCAAATTATTTTGCAGACTGTTATGGATGAGAAAAAGCAATGCTCACAAAGCAGCCAGCATAACAATGACACCTTAATGGTGGTGTGCCAGTCAATAAGAAACATATATATACATACATACATACATACATATATACATACACACATATACATACATATATATATATACATACATATATATATACACACATATATATATATATACACACATACATATATATATACACATACATACACATATACACACATATATATATATATATATATATATATATATATATATATATATATATATATATATATATATATATATATATATATATATATATACACACACATACATATATATACACACACATACATATATATATATATATATAAACATATATATACACACACATATATACACACACATACATATATATACACACACATACATATATATACACACACAATATATATATATATATATATTAGACATAACATAACATCAATTACTTGAATCTTCTGCAGTAAATGGATGCCTTTAGAATGAGTGTCTAAAGTCAATTTTTTATGAATTATGAACAAATATTAGCCAGAAATGATGGTTTAATATCTATTAATATCTTAATGGTGTATTTGTTTTTACAAACATGCAGAATTATTGTGATTATTATTACTGTGATTATTATTACTGTGATTATTATTATTATTATTATTATTATTATTATTATAATCAGCTGTTTGGTCTCTCATTCTGACGGCTCCCAGGATCAACTGGTGGTATATTTTCATTTGATAATATTACTTGCAGGTACAGTACAAAAATACATACTAGCATTCCGATTTCGTGTTGTGGAATTCTAAGGGGATATTTCTCATGCTTTCATGAGTCTTATCACCTCATTCATGCTTCTGAAGATTAATCAAATTTGCAAAAATGAAAGCCAGTTGCACAGCTGATCACGCCAAACAAACCCTGCATGTCTGGCAGGGCACACAGAAAATTGCCTGAAATGTTGCTGTTAAATTTCCTCCATGATGAATGCATATCGGCTCTCTATCGTGTTTTCTGGAACACGCAGTCTCATATTCAGCACTAAGCAGATAGTGGTGTGGAATCATTTACAGTGCATTTCTATGCTCAGAGACATCTATCTTTTTAATGGGCTTCTTATCAAACGCCAGCGAGCCAACCGTGCAGCCCAAGCATGAAAGCCTAATTGAATCATAGAATGCTAGGGCATTGCAAAACCTATCTGATGACACTGTCAACCTGGCATATAAATTAAGCAGGGCTCTAGGAGAAAATAGTGCTCCGCACGCCCAGCCTGCAGTAATAAAGCAAATCTTTAGCATTAATGCTTTATTTAAAAGTGCATTAACACAGATAGGTTATTAATTTCAAGCATTTTATGAGTATAATAGCACGGATGACCATGAAAGGCACCTTGATCGTGTGGTAAAAGAATATACCACTGGGCTCAGTGTGGGCCTACGAGGGATTTGCTGGGATATGAGCAAGTCTTTCTAAAAAGTTAAAAAAAAAAAAAAATAAACTTTCCAGACCTTACCAGTATCTTGCAATCTAACACCATATGACAGTAGCAAAGAAAAGTACAGTTTTCTACTTTGTTCAATTCAAGGTTAGAGGTTTTTAATGTAATTAATTGAGAAATTTTCAAGCAATTTCAAAATTGCTAATTTGTATTATAATGACCATATAAAAATCATATGTCTGATGAAATTTCAGCCCTGCATCAAATAGATCAATTATAAAGTATATTAAAATAGAAAACCAATACTAGAAACACACTACATTTAAATTCATTTGTCAATTCACCTTTTAGTGCTTAACCAGGTTTAATTTTTCTCCTGTATTTATGATATGGAGCATAAGAGACTCCATAAAAATATGTATAAACAATACAGAGAGTTTTGAATGGCGGTGTATATCAAATGATTATCAGTAGTAGTAGTAGTAGTAGTAGTAGTATAAATTTACAAGACAAGTTGCACTTTGTTCAATTCAACAAATAATACTTTTCACAGAACTTTGAAAAAAATTATATATATATATATAATGATGCACAGGTTAAACATGCACGATTATTGACATGGCAATGGAATTTATTTTGTAAATACCAGATTATCATGTTAATGACTTGTATTTCTGTCACATGGACAAATCTAACTGAATGGGCCATCTGTGTTTTATTGTTTGCATTTATCATCATTTTTCCTGCTGAACAAACCTGTGACCCACCAGTGAAGAAGCATGCTAAGTTCAGACTTAAAGAAATAAAGAGGCAAAGTGGTTCTGTTGATTCAGCTGTCTGCATTTTAAATAAAGTGCACAACAAACTGGCAAAGTCTGGCTGACTTGCGTAAAATGCTTATCTTTCCTAAAAGATTTCCTTGATGGAACGCTGACTGCCTTATATTTGAAGTCATTCATTAAGCATTGTGAGAAATATTCCAAGCAACCAATTCATTTTAAATGATATTCCTCCAGTTAATTTCGCACACTGCTTCAAACTCTATTTAACTGCTGATTTGAAAGCGGTTCAGCACAAACAAATGAAGCGCTATAATCGAGGTCTGCCTCTCTTCAAAGAAAACCACAAGTAGTCTAAAGGGAATTTTCATCACCTCGAAGCAAGCGGCTGTTTGGAGGATATCACAGACAAAGCGTTTAACTACGAGTTAACAGTGCGAAAAGATGGAAAGGAATATTGCAGTATGCAAAGTCAAACTTTTCCCACAAAGAATGCATTGTAATTTCTAATTTCACAGGAGTGCAAATGAATAATGGGTATGCAGTAAGGCCATTATCTGCACGGCACCCATTCGCTGCATAGTATAGGCGATGCTTAGCTGCGTTTCAAACCATAGGCCACATTAATGAATTATAAGTGAACAAAGTTCTCTGTAAATTGTTTGTAAAAAAAAATACTCTCACATGCAGTTGCATTCAATTTCATGCAATCATTTAATGAAGAATGGCTTTATTCACTCTGCTTATTTTTAAAAAATGAGGCACAGTGCTACGGTGTTCTTAAATGTCATTGAAATTGAGTTTGATGTATAATATGAGAGTCACATATTTATAGAGCACATATTGTGACAATATTAATCGCCAGCTGAAGAAGGAGGCCATCAAACAGAACTAATTCATTGTGGTGAACATAAAGAATTGATTCAAATTGATGTAGGACGTTGATGTGTTGTCCTGCAAGTCGGATTTAAGATCAATTACCGGACAAAGAGCGGATGATGAAAGCTAACATGTGATGAATTTAAAAGCATCATGTTTGAAGGAAACCAGGCACTGCTCATCACCAGCAGAATACCATCCCAGATGTAAAGTGCGCTGGTAACAGCCTCATGCCGTGGGGCTGGGAGACCGGTCAGGGAAAGAAAAGCTCAGTGCATCGAAATATTGAGATAACATTTATGAACTGACAAAAATTACTAACTACTTTCATGTTGTGGTTAAGGTGTATTGTTTGTAGAATTTACTTAACACTGAGAACACACGTGCACACACTTTAACATGGATCTACACTCAACATATGACACTTGATCGAATATAAGAATTCATTTAAATTACTGGATAACTTTAATACCACTATCTCACAACCCCATTATGATCAAATAAGTAATGGGGTTGTGATTGCTCTCAATGGCCCCGGCCCTATGAATAACAGGAGAGCACAGGGCATATGTGATATTAAAAAAAAAAATCATGTATATGGGTAATATAACAAAGATTATTTCCACAAGTAATAGTTTTATCTTTATTCAGTGTATCGGAATTGAGTTGTTAAGCCTGACAACCACAATATCACACTATTAGTTAATAGTTATAAAAAAAAAGGTGCTAACTTCCCTGTGTCTGCTCACAGTGTTGTTCAAAAGAGTTATTGACGTCCTTTTCTGTTACTGATGTCACATAAGAATCGGTTTAGATTTGTGTAACAGGGGTTACTGAGGTACAAAAATACGATTAATACAAAATTAAGAATTACCTTTAAAAAAATAAAATCATTAACAGCAAAGACTTTTTTCTGATTGTATTATTCATATACCAAGTATATTTTCAAAGAAGGCCATGACATTATAGGTGGTGTAAAATAGAAAGCATTTTGCTTAATCATGTTTTTTGTTATAATTTATGTACATTTGAGCCTTATGTTACATCCTCTATCATGATTGTTATTTTGTGTTTGCGTGAGCCTCTATATATTGGTGTATACTTCTGTTCTTGTGATGAGCTTTGATTCTTCCTGTGGCTGCATTATGGTGGTTGACAGTATGTTAAAGGTACAAAGCAGATTTTAACAGCAGTGCGTGTTGTTGAATTTACTGGTTTTACCATCAAATGTTCTTGTTTGTAAATTACAGTTTTATACTGTAAAATTGACCAGTTTGGGCAGTAATTGTGTTTGCAATTTTATCTATTTAATTTTTTTTTCAAAATGATTGAGTGTTTTACGGTGTACTTCAGTATGTGGGTCAGTGACTTGGAGACGAGCCCTTCAATTAGTGTGTCTGTGTCAGACGGCTGTGATTCCCATTGACGTTCACAGGAAGGCTTCTTTTCTCGCCCATCATCCCTGCTGACAGTGCGGCCCCCTCTTTCCCTCATTCATCTTCATTAGCTGTCTATTCCCTCCATCTCACGTCAAAAATACTTAACGTTTCTGTTGCGTGGGCCGAGATGAGCCCTGATTAGTTAGCGCTAATACTGACGCATTTCAACGCAGCCTCTGTGTTCCTCCCCGTTCCGGCTCTGTTAACAGTCCCTGTAGTCCTTTTAACAAAGAAACAATACAGCTGCCATCTGTTTCCTGCTATACTTCCTACTGTTTTACGTGGCCCACCACCTCCTGCATAACCAGTTAAACAGCGGGGAAAACAGCAAGAATGAAGGCAAATACAAATATGTTTACTTTAAATGAGTGCCAGCGCCAAATTTACCACTGGGCCCTGGCCTCTAAACAACAATGGTAAAGTAATACTTACAGAGACGGGAAATCACAGAGACATAAATCAAAGCATCAAGTCTTCATTAAAAACTTTAAGCCTATCAAAATACGAGTATACCATATAATATTTCTTAAAGATATAATCAACCGGTAAAACAGTATTGGATTTATTTACTGTCATACAAGCCTGTAGGTCCGTTCCATTTTCTCATGAAAAATTATAGCTGCCTTGTTTAACCATCTATTTACAATTATGCTCATTTTCTCATCGCATTTAGTAACCTTATTCTCAAAATGATCCGCCAGCTCTTTGTATCCCTTGTAAGTTCACCCAAGACATTTAGTTTAAAAATGACATTTTATGACAAATTATGATAGCGGTTAGGCTCAGCAGACATTTTTTACAATATAATTCACATCAAAACACTGGCTTTGAAAATCATATCTCTTGCGGATAATAAGTATTCTAAAGACTTCGCAGGATATTAGATCCTAAAATATTCTTCTCATTTCAACTCTGAAAATGAAAAGAATATCAAAGCCCTATGAACGAGCAAAGCATGCAAATATTCGTTAGAAACTTTTCAGCCAATAATCTTCTTTAAACATTTGTTTGATTGGCATATTTAGGGGAAAAAAAGTGCAGAAAATGAAAACAAACAATAAACGCATAGGCTCGGATGCTTCATTCCCGAACACAACGGAATTGCGCTTCATGAAAATACACGGACTTCCCTACAGCTACTGGATTGAGTAGATTTAGTGTATGCTGATAGGATTACGATCATTTCCGTGTGAGGATTTGTCACAAAGCAATGCACAGCTCACCGACTGTACTGCTCTTGATATTTATTCAACACCACCAGTGGAGCGCTATGACATATAACTTGTTCTAATGCGTCATACCTGCCTCTTCCACTTCCTCCCCATCTTCTTCCTCTTCCGCATTATGTGTCGGTGGTTCTGCAGAACCAACTTCTTCCATTAAGATCCTCTCCGTTTCTGCAGTCTGGCACCAGAATACAATATCTTCATCAACAATTAACTGATTTGACATTATCATTCTATTACTAAACTAGTTATTGTGCATCTGCCTCATTTGTGAATGCAATTACACAGTTTTCGGGCTTTTGTTCAGCGGTTGGGAGAGATTTTTGGAGGTCTCTAATGGTCACTGCATTTATTTTTCATTAGTGATTAAAATACAATCATATTTAAAAATATCATTACGATTCAAAATAGCAGTTGTCTACGTTAATATATTTAATTATTACCTGTGATGGAAAAATAAAATGTTACTGTATGACAGTTTTTTGTTTTTTTTCTTACCTTCAGTGCTTGAAGTTGGGCTAAACGGCATCGTTGAAGCAAATCTACAAACAGGTAAATGAGCAGAGCCTAAAAGAGAATGAATCAACATTTATCTTAAACGCATTATTGCAGAGAATATTTTATAATTGTGCAAAAAATCCAGAAAGTATGTTAGTTTGAAAACATGGCAGTTTGTAGACCATCAAGGTGAGGGTTTTTATATATATATATAAATCAAAATATCCTGTGGAGTTTGCATTTGTCAAAGCATATTTTGTTGTTAAAATAAAACTGCTACCTAATTTTTTGTGCTGCAGTAGAACAAAAGTTCTAAAAGAGGAATGGAATTTTGAAAAGAATCAAAGACAGCAGCATAAGTAAGTTTTTCAAAGCCGCAAGATTCAGACATTTTTTTACAATAAGTCTTTCTTAAATGTCAAACAAGACAAATGTCAGTCGCAATGTCATGTTATTATCAAAACGCAAGATCTGCTTTAGAACTGCAGATACTGTGAAGTCAAAATCAACTCCATCAAATGTCAGAAAATGGTTGAATAAAAGGAGGAAGATGAAAAAATGAATAGTAAAAAGAAGCCACCTCGTAATTATCAAAAGACGTAGCGGTTTTGAAAAACCATGTCAGTTTTGAGATGTTAAAGTTGTTTGAAATGGAGCTAAGAATCCAAAACTATGTCAGAATAAATACAACAATGAGGAAAAAATGTCTTACCTGCACTAAAAAACCTACAATGAAGGATATCAAGAAAGGCACCAGACCTGCCTGAGCGATAGTTACAGGCAGTCCTACAAAAAACCCAAACAAAAACACCTTATTTGATGAATATGCCATGACAGCATCTGCTATGTTCTGAATACATCTGTATGGTCTTATATTAAAGCAAACATATTCAGCCACTCATATCAGATATTATCTCTAGACTGAATAATTTGATGGTAGTAATTTTATTATGGCTAGAAGAACACTTTAAAATGATTTAACTCAGATAGGAGGAAATGAAAAGAGAAATGTCTTTTTTAACAACTATTAAATCTCACTGAAAACAGAACAGTTAAATTCAATGCACCATGTAATTGCAGTGTCTTATAAATATATATGTGTGACTGTTCAGACCATAAAGCCTGGGTATATCATTAACAAAACAGAATATAGTCTTGCTGAAAACCCATTGAGAAATTATGTTTAACTTCATTTTGCCTGCTAATGTTCTCGTGCGTGGATTTTATTCCTTCCTTTTCCATTCCAATAGTTAATTAAAGAAAATAAAATCTTCTGCAGTCTTTTCTTAACTGCTGTGGATCAGTGAGCATCTGTCTTATACGCTGTGCAAAAAATAACAAAGGACTAAATGAGATAAATCAGCATAATGCTATTTGGTATATTTTTTAATTGCACACTAAGATTTGACTTACCCAGGATCCCGGTTCCCAGTATTGTAGCAATTGTTAAAAAATCTGTGGAGAGACAACATGTGTTCGAATGTTTAATATAACAGAAAAGAAAGAATGAATGTATTCATAATACACATCATCTCTGGTAACAGCAAAGCTGAACACATAACCATAAATGATACCTCTTAATCTAAGTTGACCACAAAACTATAAATAAAAACGACAGTTCATAAGCAAAAAATTACATTTATAAAAATACTATTATTCATTTGATTTGATATTTTCTGACAACAAAACTGCAGTATATACAGCAATATTGTAAAATATTATTGCATTATAAAATAAACCTTTTCTATTTTATTCAGCATCAGTTCTCCAGCCATCATTTATTATTATTATCAGTGTTAGAAAACAGTATAGCGCTACTTATTATATTTGTGGAAAAAAAAAAAAATGACACCTTTATTTTAGGATTCCCTGATACAAAATGCAAAATTATTTTGTAACAAATGGCTTTACTGTCACTTTAGATCCATTTACAGTAGCGTTTTATTTTAATGTGGATGCTGTTAGCTGATATTTTGGTTCAGGATATGTTTTAAATGAACAATAAAAATAATATTTCTCAAAATTCGTCAATAATGCCAAAATAGGTTAAATGAAGCAGAGAACAGTCCACTCTTATTCTGTCCGAAAGCATAATCAAACTATCCCAACGAACACACAAGAGAAAGAGGGATATTAATACTCATATTCTGCACGGGCCCAACGATCAGTATAAAAACTTCCTCCCTATCAAACCAACACAATGTCACCTTGTCTTATCACAGCTCAACTCTTTCAGCTGTAACCCGAGGTGGCAGTCGAGATTTACATGTGTGCCGGTAAGGATTGAAGAGCAGCTGTACAGTGTAATGAGAGAAGTAGAAAAAAACGTGCTGCATGGAAGAGAAAAAGAGAGAGCGGGAAAAAAAAAAAAAAAATCTAAGCATAAACACGTCTCCTCTGGCCTAATTACAAAAATTACGCCACGGCTCTTTGATGCATATTAATAAGATGCTTCTGATTAGCCTCTCACAGAGAAATAACAGCGGCAGTCACGAATGAGAAGCCAGACTGAAAAGTTCAAATTGACTTTGCTGACACTACAGATAGCATTTGATTTTCCAATTACAGTGTAAATGTTTGGGCAGGATTAGTTACAGATGCACGAATATCATCGAGGGAATAAACACTTATTGTTAAAATGGAAAAATGATCCTTGAAGGCCTTTTATCTGCCTCAAAGTACAACAAACCAGGTATTCTCGTTGGCGAGGAGTGATATTAGCATGTCTAAAAATAACAGGCAAAAAAAAAAAACAAAAAACAACTTTTGTTATCTGTAAAAGCAGCATGGCCCGTATCATCAGGCCCCCTAAATGAACTCTCAGCTCGGAGATACGAGTTTGCGTAATAATATGACACGCCAGGAAATGAAATTTGAGAGATGAAAGGGGTTCGTCGACGCCGTAAGCTAGCAAATAACAGAAAGTACAAGTCTCTGTAAAGCTGGTAAATGGGCAGATTTGATTAATTGACAGAATGCCTGAAATACTGTATACAATCTTCGCAGGCAGAATTATGGGGCAGCTATTTGCGGATTTAAATTACGCCCACGCTAAGAGTCAAGATGATGGATGGCAATAAGTAAGTACAGAAGTAGCAAAAGTAACTATGATGGCATTTTAATGACACCGATATCAGTCGCTCTGGCAACCAGCCAAGTCAAGAAACATCCTCGCGCAGCCGTTCAATCTCGACGTCGTACGAGTTTCGCTGCGGAACGCTCTTTCCTGTAGGTCTCTCATATTAGGTCTGATTAATGGACGGTTGTTGAATTTTTATGTACTTGCGCTATAAACCTCATTTCTGGAAATCACAATGCAGACAGTAATTGTGTTATCGCCTTGCTAAAATCCACTTAGGGATATAAAACGGGAGGAAAAATTGAAGACACAATGAAAACGATGCCCGATGCTGTATAAACAACAGGAGCTGTCAAGTACGCGCATGCTTCTGCTTGATGGCGGGATCGAGCGACGAGTCGAAGCGGTTCTTACGCATAAAATAGGCCTAAAAGGTTTACGCAGCTGTCACATAATGCAGCTACTCTGCCAATAACAACATCTGCAGGCTTTCTACTAAAACAATACAACGGCACGTGCAGCAGTAACCAGACACATAAAGCAGGGCTGCTTTCTATTATTGCCGTTTAAAGGAATAGTTGATTTGCGCTGAACCCAAGGGGAGATGTTTAGCGGAATATTAACTCTCCTTATTTATTTCAATGACATTAAACGGATAGCAAGCGCCGAGCCCTGACGATTACAATCAACGTGCAACGCAGCTTTCGGAAGTTCCCGATTTAGTAAGTTAACTTCAGATGCTTTGGAAGTTGGATATCTCACGGAAACATTTTAGTATATCCTCACTATTAACTAGCCGTTTATTGGCACGCTTTAACATATCGGCTGTTTATTTGTAGACCCACTTATAAAGCACATATTTTGCACGACTACTCCTCCTACCGTAAACCTGTATTCAACGACTACCTTATTGGTAAACTACATTACTAATGAGCATTACTTATTTGTAAGACTATTAATAAGCAGCAGGTTATGGAGGCAAAAAGTCATAGTTAATTTTCTTGTATAACATGCTCACTAATCCATAAAACCTTACTGTGAAAGATGTATTCTTTTAAAACCAACTCGGACGTGACAGTGCAGGAAATTATTCGTTAACGAACAGAACTGATCCGGTTCTTGAGTTCAACTCACTGACTCACTGATCCGTTTACGGCCGTTCCTCCTGAACCGTACCGTTCTGTGGAAGAAATCAACTCGCACGGGTTTGGAAGAACACGAGGGTGAGTGAACGACTACAGGGTGGTCATTTCGGATGAACCACGCTCTTAAATTCTATTTTAAATGCCTCGGCATGAATCTAATCGGACGCTGGCCGACATTTTAAGCAAGCCTGTAACGAACTTCAGGAAACGGTTAACTTTCAACTCACGCTTCGACAATAAACCAAGCCGCGACGAGTGAAAATATAATTTCAAAACCGGAAAATGTCAAATAACTCAAGTCAAGCAGAAACAAGCAGAAATAATAATAATAATTAAAAAAAACATGCTTCTCCCATGCATGCGTGCGCGTGAAGCGCACGTGAACGGAGCCGAATGACGTCATGGTGGTGCATCTCTGAACTGGACGTGAAGGCGGCAAATCAGGAGAGATATACAGATGTAACGTGCTCTGTACGTTATGCAATATGGTGTTAAACGTTCAATTCAACGATATAGTGCGGGGTGGGTATCGCAGACCTCTGCGTTGCTATCACGCATCGATCTCCCCTGATACTCACAGCACTGCAGATAAATAAAGCTCTGTTTCCAGGGTCTATCCTGGTTTTTCCTTGCGCTTTTGAAAGACACTGGTGTCTCAGTGTTTTCTGAGATCTCCTCTGCAGCTGTCGCCATCATTGCATTTATATATCCCGTCTCCCGCGTACATCCCTACCGGTGGCGCGTGATGCCGCGCGTGCGCGTCGAGCTGCGAGTGCGCGCGGCGCGTAACGCCACAGCTGCCACCGATACTGCAATTAGAAGGGAAAATGAGAATATGAGAAAGAAGCAAACATATCCAGGAATTCTTTTTAAGCGGATTTGCTTTGACATACCGCTAAACAGAACATCACATCGAGGCGTCCGTAATGATTGTCTGTCAAAAAGCATATAATGCAGTTTCTGTGGAATGACTAACAAAAATGGATTAATTGAAAAAGCTATTGAATAAATATATACTCAATATTAATATAAATATATATATATATATATATATATATATATATATATATATATATATATATATATATATATATATATATATATATATATATATATATATATATATATTTATTTATATTGTTTAATAAGTTAGTACTATAACGTTAAACTACAATTTTAATGTGAAAATCCAAGTAAAATGACATTTTCTTGATAATAAAATGTTATTCCCTCCCCATACACTTATTAGAGAACGAGGTAGCCTTTTTCCTTTTTGTGTTTACGACCGCGATGATTAAAAAGACATCTATAACAACAGATTTGAATCACTCCCTCTGGGATTGTCAGATAACAAAAGTGATCATCACACGTGCTTGGAAACAAACATAAAAGAAAGAGTGGGAAGAAATACAACTTTCACACACAAAAAAAGGGTCATTTAAATGGATGAAAGCCAACGTGTCAAAACAGATATATTCAAACTGATTTCATCATTAAGCTCATTAAGGCAATTTTTGTTCAGAGACATATTCCCAGGAGAAAACAAATGAACTCTTGAGGATAATTTGATTACTTGAGCCTAAACGCTGGTGAACACAACGTAGGTGTTTGAGTGGACTAGAGTGCCGGGTGTATTATTATATTAACGCTGGTCATTAGGATCACTTGTAACGCATGTATACTTGGCAGAAAAAGGCAGAACATCATTATATGGATTGTGAAACAGTGAGTCTTTTTAGTGAGAAATGAAATGAGATTGATGATCCAACAGATGTTATTCCAGCACTGGTATTTATTGCCTTAGTATCAGTTTATGTTCAGTGGCATACAAATTAAGCAGAAAGAGAGGAAAAAAAAACATGCATCTGAAATCCTCTTTACCCTTATTACAGTTTAGTGCATTTTGAATATCACATTATATCGCTTTCTCCAACACACCGTGAATTAAATAAAACCTTCCACCCATTTAAACAGCGACGGTGTCCACATTGTCCGTCCATTAGGTGTTTTCTGACCCATGTGGCTCCACGAGACATCCAACTAAAGACAACACAATTATATTTAATGCCCCACTGGCTATAAAAAAAGTCTGGATTCCACCTCTGGACAAAACATAAAAGTCATTTAGTGTAGGACATTTAATGCACTAAAATGTCATTTAGCACGTGTCACCAAACACACATTTGTATGAATTATGTTCTCGAGTGTTGCTCTTCACGCCGGGTGTTCTCAAGCTTTGACATCCCATATACAAGAGTGATTTAACATGCACCGCATTGACCACAATACTTACTATAACGTGATGCCACGGGGGAAAAATACTGGAAAAAAAGTGTTCACAGATCTACTCTACATGTGTATTCAGTACATGGCTTTCTGAAATACTCGATTCTGACTGGTCAATCGGGGCATTTATCGGTTTACATATTTTGCAGCTGCAACTCTCTGATATTAGACTGCTCCTTCGAGTAAAGGTGAAATGTTTCACGGATGAAATCCAGTCTTTTTAATGGGATTTTTGTGAGGGGTCGAAAAGGTTCCCTGCTTAAATTCCCTAACAAGCGCAACTCCGCCATCTTGTCTCAGTTGCTAACTGTAGTGACAAAACTTAACATCGGTATTGTTAAAAATAAACATATCAGTTAATTTATTTGGTGAGTATCCCCAAATGAACAAGATAAGTCAGATAGTTGCTTTTGCAAAATAGTCCTCTTATGCTTTGTGTGGTTTACTCAATGGAAAGCTCGTCACTAGGACGGTACTAATATGTGCTTTTAAAGTACTAAAATGTACTTATATGCACCATTCAGGGGTAAATAAAGTCAGCTTTTGTAATTGAGGGCACCATCCCAGTAACAGCTTTGCATCTTGTACGCGTTTGCTCGAATGCAGTCAGTTTTCTGTTGTTACACTGAGAAACAATAACGTGTGCAATTTCACTGCCCCACCATTTATTCTAACCACGGGAATGAATAGCCTACCATTCTAAATCTAAACTCGTGTCTAACTTCTTTATCCTAATCTAAATAAAAAAACACTTCATGCATCTTGCAGCTGCGGCGATTTCACGTAATATAAAATTCATACAAATGTTAAACAATACAAATGACCGCAATGCACAACATTACCGAACGTGAAAATTCTCTTGGGTCAAAAAAAAAAAAAAAAAAAAAAAAACGTAAATAAAAAGCCAGATTAAATTAAACGTATTTACATAAATCTCTAGAAAATGAAATAAATAAATAGAATAGCACACGTACAAACACACAGTCAGGTAGACAGCTTAACAGTTCGTTTTAGTGCAATGCAAATGAGCTGGACTCTTCTGGCTTGTTTAGCGTAGCAAACCAGCAGTAGACGGGTCCACAGCATTTCTCTGTGTGCAAACGCAGTGTCTGTTTCATAGGTTTATCATAATTATCAAGGAAACGCTGACTCTGGAAAAAATGACGCACAGTTTTAAATGGCTGCTCTCTAAAAAAGATGTGTTTCAGGGGGTTACTAAACGGATAAGAAACGATAAGAAAACAGCAAAAATAATTTAGTCAACTTTACAGTCCTTTCAAATGATTACTTGACAAATGAAACATTATAAATAAAAACAAGCACAGAACAAGATATTTTGGTAAACGTTTGGTATCGAAAGATCTGAGTGCAAATCGCTGCTCTAAAAGCGTGTGTGACTCATTGGAAGGCACGTCAATAAATTAAAGCTGGGTCAAACTAGATTCCCTGAATCTCGTGTTTCTAATGGAGATGTTTTTCATACTTATAGGAACCGTTCGCAAAAAAAAAAAAAAAGAAAATGTTCTGAAAACGTACTCACCCTCGGGATGTCGAGGAGGTTGTTTTATCATCGGATCGTTTGTAGAAAATGCTGGCCAGTGGATGTTCTGCGGTGAATGGGTGCAAACCAGCTGAAGAAAACATCCCAATAATCCACACAGCTACTGTACATCAGTTAATCTCTGCGTGTTTGATATAGACATTGTTTTAGCACATTTTTATTCCCAGATCATTGCTTTTGGCTAAAATATAAGAGTTGTTTTCACCCGTGATACACTCTCATCTTTATTTCTTACAAAAACGCAGCTTTTCACTTCACCAGATGTTAAATGATTGACTGGAGTCATGCGGATCACTTGTGGATTATCGTGATCTTTTGATCAGCTGTTCGGACTCTCGTTCTGACGGCACCCATTCGCCGATCCGCCGGCGAACAAGCGATGCAATGCAACATTTCCCCAGACGTATTCCCGATAAAGAAACTCATCTACATCTTGGATGGCCTGAGGGTGAGTAGATTTTTCAGCACATTTTCATTTTCGGGTGAACTACTACTGTAAAAGTCAAGCATCTAAAGTAAACGGGAAGGTATTAGTCGCTCTCAAAAACCTTGATTCCCCCAAAATAGTTACCGGAGGAAAAAACGACTTTAGTGCAAATGCTGGAACAAATACACTGGCCGCCGGAATATAAAAGACGTTAACGTGACATTACTGTGACACTATCCATATTGACATCATTCACCTGCACTGTTTGTGTAGCTTATATATTTGCCATCCCGGCTTCTCATTGGTGGAATGTCACCCAATCAAACTGCAAACTCAATTCAGCCCTCCTAAAGACTTGCCTCTGTTCACCTTGAATTTATGAACTATAAACTAAAACACTAACCCTGATCTATGACTACTTTCATGTACAAAACTATTAGTACTTTACAAACCGTATCACTACTGTATTGCCTAAATGTTTTTTCTAGTATAAGAACAAGCATTGCCCTGAATTCTTGTTTTGTTGACTCAAGCTCTCTTAGTTCAACTTTAATTGGTTCACAAAGCACAAACACTTTTGCAACAAATATTTCGTTCCGTTCCTATTTTTCTACAGATTGTGAAGCAAACACCCCTGAGAGACTGTCACAGTAGCACACGCTACTTGTTCTTTCAGCTTTCGTTTTTTAATTCAGACACTATCAGTGTTAGTATGTTTTGCATTATGAAGTCTGACTTCATTATGATTTTGAGTCGCGGCATTTCTCCTTTTTCAAAGGTCGTCGCTAGTCTTAGTGGACTTGGTGGACTAGTCTTAGCATTGTTAACCAAATAAAATATATCCTAAAATCGTTTTAAAACGCGTTTCAAACATCAAGTTGAACCTGTTTTGAGTCCTGACCACCAATCGACTGGAAATATAAATGATAAACCTGCTGGTGTTTTCCCCCAGAACAAAGTCTCGACCCTGCGAGCTCCCTGACACTTTTCTCATTAATGTTTCTAGATCCATTTGTGAACATCGTTAGAGGAACAAAAACAATAACTTAGTATTGCCCTGAAGAAATTCCTCAAGTGAACCTCGGGTTAATAGTGCACTTAATAATGATACCCTCTATTTGTCAAAGGGTCTTCAGATCCCTTTGAGACCTTGGTGTCGACCAGAAGATTTGTGTCATATTCTGACGCCGTGAGGTGCGGTCTCTTTCCAGATGTCATTGCGGGATATCGTTTTCATTCTCAAACAGGTCGAGTCCGCTTTCTACTAGTTTGTCCGCTGAACTGATGGCGTTGGTTACCAGAGTCAGGGATCGGTTGACGCTGTTGTGCCAGGGGACCTCCAGGGCGTCCTTCAGGATAGAGAAGCTTGGAGTTTGTCTGCTCAGGCAATAGAGAATGTTCCTGTGTGAGAGAGAAACCAAAGAGAGTGGGGTCTTCACATGGAACACTGAGTTATAATTAATGAGAGAGAGAGAGAAAAAAAAAACCTATTGTGAATGATAAAAAAAGAAATAACACATTCAAATGAAAGTAAAAATACAAAATTATACATTCAAATAATAATATCAATGACCGTCATAAAAGTACTAATATTTATAAATAGCAAAAAAAAACATTAATAAATACAATTATTAATAAATAAATGTCAATAAAGTAAAATACTAAGAATACAATTATTTAAAATCAATAGCAATTTTTTAATAAAGCAACATTAATTGTAAATTCATTTACATTTTTGTATTAAAAATATAAAGACATTAATAGTAATAATAAAATACCATTGGTAATACGGATTAAATGAATTCAAATAATAACAATTTACAAATTAACAGTTAAATCAACATTAATATTATTTCTAAATAAATAGAAATAAGCATTATTATTGCGTTTAAATTAACAATCAAGTAACAATCAAAATAAACACCAAAACAGCTTCTACATTTAAGCACATCCGATAAAAATCATTTACATTCTAAGAATTATTTACTCTGTAAACTGTACCAGAACATAATAAAAATGTAATTATCACAATCTTTATAAACTCCAGTTTGAGGAATTTTTGGAGACAGTCTAGATGGCTGCCAATGCTAGTGTACTCTATCTGTGCTTTGAGGTTAAAATAATCTATATTTAGGATATGCCGCATGTCTTTCATCATGCATTTAGTTCGCATGACTGTCCAAGGAGGTGCTACATTAAGAAGAAATACGTAACGACTCGTATGTTGTCGTGTACCATACCTACGTTCAGTTATAACACAGAGCATAAATACAAAACAAAATCAATACCAGCATATTTTTAAAGCAACCTTGGAAAACCTTGGAGCAACCACAGAGAAATCAACCAAACTCCTGCATGACAATATTAACAGACTTTGGACCATTTTCTTCACGGTTCAGGGTCACGCATTGATTTCTGTTTTTGGAGCATTTTAACCAGCTTCACACACCTGACCGTAATAAACGAGGCAATTCTTTATCTGTTAACAGGTCAAGTAAAGTTATTGAGAATGAGCCTGTGACCTTCAAACTTTATAATGAACTTGCTAACCGGATGGTAGAAATCACATGAGAACAGCGCTTGTTCTCCTATCACCAAGCCAGAGATACATTTAAAGCTGGAATAAGCGTGTCAGCTTACCGTTTGTTAGCGTTTGTACAGAATTAGGAATCTTTAAAAGCGAAGTATACAGTGAAAGACCTCAGAGCATTTTATCAGTGTGATTTATTTGAAGTGAAAGACTGAAATGTCCACATCTCAAACACTCACTTTTCATTCCCAAAGGAAATGGTTATCCTTTTTTTTTTTTTTTTTTTTTTTGCTCGGCCTGTGAGTCATATAAACCAGAAAGTAGCGCCTCGTCATTCTTTAAGAAACATTGCGGGTTCAATACGAGTTAAGCTCAACTGACAGCGTTTGTTGAATGTTGATTACCAAAGGACATTTTGACTCTCTCCTCGCTTTTCTGTTTTCTTTTTCTTCGTTTTTTTTTTTCTTTCTTGCTTGGTTTCTCTGTCTATCTAAGCTTATTTATATATATTTTCCTCGTGTTTTTGTTAAAAGCACATACTGTACTCCATTATACTGCAAGAAATGCAGTGCAGTTATATATACTTATGAAATAAAAGGTCATTTAAGTGTGCAAGGAGCATACATTGTATAGATACAGGTGAAGAATAATGTACTAAAAGCTTCCAGAGTTGTTTATATGCGTGCGTACTGTAAATATTTATCATGCAAAAACACAATATATATTTAGAAAATATTTGCATGCATATGTATTTATTTACATTGAGATAGATACACACACAGACACACACAAACGTTTATTTTGGATGTGATAGATCACAATTAATTGCTGTCCACCGCTAATAAGCACAGATGTACTCAAATCCAACTTTACAAAAAAAAAAAAAAAAAAACTCTAAATGCATTTATTATTATGTAAACTTCAGTTCAAGTGGTATGGAAGGAAACTCATACAGTCAAATGATGACTGACCTCTTTAAGTATATTCTTTTAATCTGTATTATTTCCATAAAAATATTGCTATTTCCACATACATGCTAAAGGATGAAAGCACTTTGAACAGACATTAAAGTTACCGGGTTTGCCAAAAGCACAAGTTCCACAATCCAGAACTTTAGACGCAACATAAGACCAGTTAAACTACTGATCCACAATGACAAGTAGTGCAGGCTGTTTCTTTTCCAAGGTTTGTCCCTTTTTTTACAATTTCGGTCATTTTTACACCAACTGTTGCTCGAGGTCTTCTTATATAACCCTCCGTGAAATCTTAGAGATATCGATCTGGGCTTTCTGGTAACACCATATACTTTGTTTTTAATGGAGAAAGAGTTTTCCTGCACAGCACCTTCATACCGAGTTCAGCGCAGACAGCGGAGTACCCTGCGTGGGTCCAGATACTATCTGGTCCTTATCTACTGAATATTGGCGTTTGTTTTATCTGCAGGAGCAAACCCTCCAGAGTGTCTGTGAGTGCTACTGAGGTCAAACTCTTACCTGGAGCCTGGCCCTTTTTTTTTTTTATTTGACAATCGTGTTCAATAATAAGACGACAAAAAGTTGATAAAAAACCAACCTGGCGTTTTTGTAACGATTCATTTACTCTTAAGAGATTTCAAACCCTGATTTCATGACGAAAATGTACGCATGGGAAATTTTCTGCATGATTTGCATCATGTATTTTTCTTTTGCGCACAAAACAAATATTCTCGTATTCTCATAAAATTACGATTGAACCCCTGATGTCACATAGATCACTTTACTGATCTCGTTGTTATGTTCCTGGACCTTGTGTTGATTACATTGCTGTCTATATAGGAGGGTTAGAGAGCTCTCAGATTCCATCAAAAATATTTAATTTGAGTTCTGAAAATGAACAGAGGTCTTACGGCTTTGGAACAACATGAGGGTGAGTAATTAATTACATCATTTTTATTTAATTATCACTTTAAAATAAAGCACCATCTGCATTACACCAAAAGCTACCTGATAGTATGAAGTATGTGTGACATAAAAACGCAATCGTAAGCATTCACTTTAGCTTCTTTTTTGATCTGTCGTCTTTAAGCGGTTTCATTGCGAGTCATGTTTTTCACTGGATTCGAAAGCGTCCGAAATCGTCCAAATCGAAAGCAAAACATGGAGTTGTAATCATAGCTGTGTGCAAAAACAATTACAAGCAATCGTCGTTTTACACCTTTACTGTTAATTTCAGTTGAAATCTACTTATTGTTAGGCATTTTGCATCTCAAAAAAGCTCCCACAGGCACGTTTTCGTCATGAAATCGACTTGCACCATCAAGTTCTAAAAAAAGTTCAGTAAAAAAAAAAAAACTGATAACCTGTGTGCTACAATCCTGAAAGCATATGATAGCTTTATTTGAGCAAACTACTAAAATTTAAGTTGTAGCCTTCAAATATTAATTCACAAGTTCACAATTATAATTAAATTAAATAAAAGGTTTTGCGACTCCCCAGACAGTATGCCAACATCTGTTGTTCCAGACCCAAAGTTGGATTAATTACATCTGTATTTATTAGTGGTGGGCAGCGATAAATTCAATTCGATTAATCCAAAATAAAAGTTTTGTGCATATTTCATAAAATGTACAAAATACTCAAGGCATCATATGGCATGACACAGACAAAGCATTTGAGTGTTACGTAAGAGGAGAAGATTTTTTTTAGTGAATAATAACTATAATTTTAATCATATGGTTTCAGAAGACGGGGAATATAGTCACATGGGTCACTTTTATGATACTTTGACAGTGTTTTTTTTGTTATTGATAGCCCTGAAGTCATCATTCACTCATTATATGAGTGCTGCTAAACATTTCCTTGTGTGCTCCACAAAAAAATAAATAAGTCATAAGGTTTGCAGTGACATGAGAATATGTATATGTCAACAAAATTGTAATTTTGGGTGGATCCGGTCTTGCCTAACATAGTAAAAAGCGAAACAACTTTTTCCAGTCCACATTTCGATCGGTTTAAACTGATTAATAAACAGAGAGACAAGTGTATAAAACACAGGGGGTGAAAGAGTGAAGATCAGTGAGAGGGTGTTAATTCTCACAGGCCAGAACCCAAAGAGAGATAATGAGCAGGTACCCTGACGAGTCTCCCCGCACTTCACCCGTTTGCTTCCTCTTCTGTTAATTTAATAAAAACCACTCCAGGACACGCTGATTGCAGCTGATTACAATTGCATGTCGCTTTTGATAATAACAGGGCCCTTTTTCAGTCCAGATTAGCAAAACCAACTGACGGCGACGGCGGCATTGACAGGAAAGTCAAAGCAGAAATGCAGCACCCAGGCTGTATCACGGACCTTGAGGATCGATGGAAGATCAAACAAGCATTCACCCAAACACAAAAAGGAGAAATAATCGGAACGTCTATTATGGATCGCCGGCCACTCCATTATGGATCAAGCTGCAAAGTTGCAATCAACAACAGAGGCACATCAGTAAATCCCCGTTGAATCAAATCACTTTTATTGTAACATCACCAACAGCACGTGCGCCATGGTGGAGTGAATTCTGAGAAGGACACAGCCGAAGATCAGCATTTTATTCTGTTGAGCTGAGGAGTGAATCACAGCCGACTGAGGGATTTACTCCTATTCCCTCCAAGATGATCTCTGTGTGTGTGTGTGTGTGTGTGTTTGTGTGTACCTGCAATAGTGTTTCACCACATAATTCTGGCCAAAGTATGTGGTTTTGAGATCTAGATCTCCTCCACCGAGGTCGCAGGAAACCATTAACTCTGTAATGCAGGCCTGCTTTGTGCTTGACCCTTTGTTCACTCCTCTTTGCATTTTCAAGCACCTAATCATGGCCGACGAAACAACCAGGAACATTGGCATTACACACTTGCATATATAAATATTCTTGACTTATTGACCCGCATTGTTGAATCACGCAATCTCAGTGTTGCTCTCTGTGACCACAGAAGCTGATGACATCAGCACAATGGCTAAATGATGGTTACTCCAGTCCATCGACCCACAAATCCCCCTTAGGGGTATCATGGGACTATATAGGCTAATAAATTCCCATAGACCTCTACTATAATCTTGCGCTAATTATGGTCTTTTGCAATGAACAACTAATAATCTTTACGATCATTCATTTTTTATGAACCTGGAGGTAATTCTTTATAAACTGCATCTGTATCACACGAATATAAAATAAAGAGCCAATACAGCTTTTCTGCAAATGCAATATAATTGTCACGCTACCCAATGTGTGTTTGTACACACTGGTTTAATATTACAGCACTTCTGAGAGGAAGGAGGCAATTTTATTTTACTTCTGTAATTATTTACTGGTTAAATTAACGTTTTATTTTCAAAACGTGGCATTTTCAAAATTTTAAAGAAATGTGAATCCATGTGAAAACAACAAGCAGGTTCCTTTTGGGATAGTTCATCCAAACAGCTTTTGTTTAAGCCATTAGAGCTATTTCATTATATTATTCTTGATTATTCTTAATTCTAAAATTAGCTGTCACAGATAGCAGATTATGAGGGGCATCAGTATATCAAACTGTATTTAAAAGTACGCCAAATCCATCCATTTCATTACGAATCTCAACATGAGCGTGCATATCCCGTGAGAAGTGGAAATATAGTCTTAACAGCTCATTTTTGGGTCCTGAATGCAAACACCTTAAATCAAGGTGCTCAAAATGAAGGCATATAAAAAAATGTAACTTCATATTACGTTTTGCATTCTACAAAATGCTTGGAGTCTTTAAATAATGATCACACTCCTAGATTGCAAAGACACAAACCTCTTGGTAAACCTGTGTAAGGAAAAAGTAGGATAGTGAGCCTTTTGAAAAAAAAAAAGTTTTTGAGCAACATTTGCTACTTTTTAAGTCATTTGAGAAAAAGTTTGCAGGTTCTGCACTCTCTTATCTGTTCTCACAAGAAACTTTTTACAGCTTTCACTCGCCCCAAACACTCAATAATTAATACCGCTCTGTTGTCAGGTATATCAAAGTTTTAACCAAACGTTTCACCTATTTTCCCTTCCCCTGAAAATTGTATGAAACCTCACGCTTTGCATGAACGACTTCCTATAGATTCTTTAAAGCATCGTTCAAGTTCCATGTTGGGATCTTGTAAGCTAACGGTTACCTGTAAAAGCCAAGAGGAGGGTTTGGGATAAGGAAGCTTTTTTCCAAGTCTCGTAGTACATCATTTAGCATGCGTATGTGGGCGGGATCTCTCTCTTTGGGGTCATTGGCAGGACGCATGACCTCAGATTGAAAGAAAGCCGAGTTGTCTCTCAAAGATGCAGCCACGTTCAGCAGGTCCGGCCGGCTAAGTGGGTCATCTGAAAAAAAAAAAAAACCAGAAGACAAGAATTATGAATATTCAAGTAGAATGCCAGAAACAATATGCATTTCTTTGTTTTGCTAGTTAACACCAATAACCTTGATTTGATGACTTTCCATTTTTAACCTCAAGTTTAACACAACAGCTCCAGGCACTGAATATCATAATTATTGCCATTTTTAGGTAGAATAAATCGGATGGCCAGATTGTGCTTAATGCATTGCAGTAGCTATTAACCACACCTATCTGTCACTCAGAGCAGCTTTTATCTAAATTTCACTTCATCGTCATGGTCCTAATCGTCTCAGACGCACCCTTCGGCTCTGCACTTGACTTCGCTTCTTGTTAGCAGCAACTGTTTTGACAGCTTAAGTGCAACCCTCAAAACTCCAGCAGAGCACTGGCCCTCAAAATTAAACAGCATAGTATTTAATGCCAAATCTGCGTGCTAAACAAAAATGTACCCCTGGCATACCTCCATCTGCCCGGAAACAAAAGCTAGCAAATGAGTCGAAGACATGCATATTCATCCAGTTTAAGAAGGTATTTGTTGAAAGATGTGTCGCGACTGCAAATCTAGTATAGTGTCAGCGACTTTTAACCACTGTAGTGTTGTTTTCAGGGCTTGAATTCAAAACTGACATATTTCTCACATACATTATATATACATATATATATATATATATATATATATATATATATATATATATATATATATATAATCTTTCAACTTGCTTACTCAAGCATGCATCTATCATGTATCGAACAGCTCAACCTCTCAAAGATAATGCCAGGCCTGTGCCCCCAGGCCCCGGGCGGTTGTGCATTTTAATAAGCTATATACACTGAACACTAGCAGATTCCTTCAATATTTTTGGCCTTGTCTGTCATCTTAGATTATGACTGATTGATTGAATGATGTTCATTTCTGAATTTAGTTTTTAATCACTGAGCTTAGCACAACGCTTTCTGAGATTGTCTCGTCAGCATACTGTATGCTATGCTGCCTAAGAATGCGGTAAAAACAAGGTGCCTTTGTTAAATAAAGTTCAATAATAGATAAATCTGTTAAATCATATTCTACAAAATCAAACTCCGCAGGGCAAATCTGACTCAACTATGATGATTTCCAATGTAATTTCCACCTTGTATTTCAAGCAGCTCAAATCCCATTTTTGCTTGCAGCCCTAAAAAAAGCTAAACACCCCCTGAGTGATGGGTATCATTGGAGAATGTGTTTATGAATATATTTCGATTCTTTGGAGGATATTCAAAACTTTTAAGTAAACAGAAAAAAAAAAAACTTTCCTAAAAACTTGAACACACACGCACACGGTGTCTCCTTCTTTCTGTCTTTCTCTGCAGAATGAAAAGCACTCCCTGCAGTAGGACTGCTGTAACTCATCACTCACTGTAACACAGACAGCAGAAGACCCGGTGAAACTGTCACCAACTCAACCAAGGTTTGCAATTTCACAAATGACGAAATGCATATCGCTATGTTCCATGTTTGTGCCAAGGGCTTCAGACACGAGATATGTGTGAAAGCAACTATGGTAATATCACACCAGGCACCCCTTAGACACATGCAAGCATGGAATTACTGTAACACATAGTTTGTTATCTATTTTTTACTATATAAACATATATTATTTGGTATATCAGCATCTGTGTGTGTGCTTACTGCAAATGCATTTCCTTTGTGGTGTGTTATAAACATTGAGACGCAGCACAAAGGAATGCAGCGTTCTCAAAATTCTTCTTTAAAAGTTGGAATATTGACACACTTTAAAATTGTAATGCTTGTGGCAAAAGCTTAAACAACAGTGTGAGGTGTGATGCAACACCACAAAAACATCTGGCGTTTTAAACTAGATTCAAAGACAACTTATTCAGAAAGGATTTTAATGTGCAGTCACGTGTCGGTTAAAAAACACACACGAAAACGTTACAATCTAGCGTAAGATTTGGAGAAATTTAGCACTTTGGAGCGAATGGGTGCCGTGGGAGCCCAAACAGTTGATAAATACAGTAATTATTATGACTCCAATCTATTTTGTGAAATATTTGTATTAAAATGTTTTTTTTAAACCTTTTTATATAAAAGCCTTATCCATAATAATGCTTCCTCTAGTGAAAAAGTCCATCCCCTGTTGTCCTTTCACATCAAAGTCAATAAAATATATATATTTTTTTAGGAATATTTCATTTGTAAATGTGTTTGATCTGTGAATGTTTCTTTCCTGATTCAGACAAGATGACTTTTCGGCTATGGAAAATAATGTATGTATAGAGGAATCGTTATTTTAGTCAGAAGCAATGATTTGAAGTGATGTTGTGGATTATTGTGATTAATCGGACGTTTGGACTCTCATTCTGACGGCACCCATTCACTACAGAGGATGGTGAGCAAGTTTCCAGAAATAAATAAATGTTTTAGCTTGTACAATATTAAATGGGAAGTTAATTACAGTAATTTATATTTCTAATTAGAATGCATCATTACCGTAGCTTTTGTTTATTATATATTGTATTAGACATCCAACATGATATCTAACAACTTGTAATTTAAATTTATAACACAACAAAAATATAACAAACGGCACCATTACCTTAATGGTTATTTAGTGAAGTGAAATAACTCCAGATGATGTTTGAATGAATGCTGTGACAGTCTGTGACTGCTTGTGTATTGCAGGATTTCTGCATTTTATGATGAACAGAAGGAGAAGCAGCTCCTCGGATACACAAATTTCCAAAGCATTTTTTTCCACTTTAAAGCGTATGACAAATTATTTTTCATTTTAAATCCAAAGAAAGCTGCTCTGGTTAAATTATAACACTTTGATAGCTGTAACACATATATTCATTTTATTTATCTTTTTTTTTTTTGCAGTTTGTCGTCGCTACCTTTTTCAAAAGAGTTTTAAAAGTGGGAACTACAGTTTTGATGTAGCTTCCCAACACCAATAGCAGTCTTATGAAGTTATCTTACAGTGAGTGAGTAACTCGTATGATTTCAGATGTCTGGCAGTCTTCGTTCTTCACTCTGCTGAGTCACTCTAAAATAATCTGAGCATCAATGAGCGGTCTGAATCTGAAGGGAACAAAAGATCTCAAAGGTTTCAATTAGCCATAACTCTTTGATCTCGCTTCATTCATTATTCTTCATGAATACCGTCATTTTCATGTCTCTAAAACTCCTATCATAACACGGCACGAGGAGATAGAGAATGTACTGTACTAGCCACCATCTACTTGTCTATAATATATATTAAAATAAATAATTTGGATGTTTGTAAAAGCTGCTTCTTCTTCCTTCCTTCTTCTAAAGACTAGTGAATTTTCATATCGCTCAACATGTGTCCAGGATACATGGAAGCAGGTAAAATATCACTTCTTAATCGTTTGATTGTGTCAATGAATAATTATTAAATTGATGAATTTAAAATGTAAAGAAAAAATTGACTGATTGTTTATGCAAACACAAGGTATGTACAATAATAATTATTATCATAGTGTAGCGGTCATTGAGATTTTTGTAAATGTTTTTAAAGTCTTTTACAAAGGCTATTTTCACTGTAATAATGTGAAAAAATTAAGATGGACGTTATGTTTTAACTATAATTTTACATTTAATTTACCTCTATAATGGCACAGTGTCACATGATTGTTCAGAAATCCAACATGCTGATTCGCTGCTCATTGAATATTTACTATTATTACCAAAACAGCTGCTTACAGAGACAGAGAGAGAGATCGAGAGAGAGAGAGACAGAGAGAGAGAGAGAGAGAGAGAGAGATGGAGAGAGGAGAGAGAGAGAGAGAGAGAGAGAGAGAGAGAGAGAGAGAGAGAGAGAGAGAGAGAGAGAGAGAGAGAGAGAGAGAGAGAGAGAGAGAGAGAGAGAGAGAGAGAGAGAGAGAGAGAGAGAGAGAGAGAGAGAGAGAGAGAGAGAGAGAGAGAGAGAGAGAGAGAGAGAGAGAGAGAGAGAGAGAGAGAGAGAGAGAGAGAGAGAGAGAGAGAGAGAGAGAGAGAGAGAGAGAGACGTCTTAACAATTGTGTGCAAACATATGGTTCTCTGGGAATTCCAGTTATGCTTTTAGCCACTTGAAGGTGCTTTTTCACACCTGAGTTATTTAGTACAATGAGATCACAAGGTTTAACTCCACATTGACATCTGGAGGAGACTTCATTCCTTCAAACTCCAAACTGCTCACAGCAGACTTCACATTAGGGTATATCTGTCAGGAAACAGCTTGAAGCATCAGTACGTAAAAATATGGGATCAAAAATATTAAGGATATTTTCCATCCCGAACAGTGACAGTGAAAATGCCTTCGCGGTGCCTCTGCGGGATCTTCTCAGGCGTGCGATGCCTCAGTCTTTCTGCCCCGCTGCAGCCGAGACAGTAAAACAAAAGATCGGACACGAGTGTTTGGCGCGCGTCTGATGAAATATCAATACCGCACAGCATTAAGGGCTTCGCAGTCTGTCTTCGTGTGGCAGGATTATGTGGCAATTACATTTCTCACCTGTCCTCTTCTCTGTGTTCATGAATATTTAAACACAAAAGGCGCATCGCTCCAGCAGAGAGCCGAACAGATTCAGAGGAGAAGCCCTCGATGTCTCTATTCAGAGGTTAAAAAAACGGCATACCTGCGAGCCACTGTATAATCATTTAATGTTATTTGAATCTCTGAAATCCAATTCTGCAAGTCTTTGAAAACGTAGAGAACATTTGGAAATAAAAGCCTGTCAAAAGCTCATTACTACCTCTGGGTTTCTTTGGCTCTGATGAAGTAGAAAGGATAAAGTGTTTTCCGCTCGTGGGAATTTTCTCCCGTTTTGTTCCCCATCTAAGGTAAAGCTCTTTATGAAAAGCGGCAGACTGATGGCCGGTCGGGTCTGAAGCTTATAAGCCCATTTGATCTGAGCACCGGTTGAGCCGAGAAATGGCCGGCGCCAATTTAAATTTCACAAATGCAGAAATCAAGGTCATTCTTTCAGCGCTCCTTTAAACCGTGAACGGAAGATCGATAGGTTCACCCAAACAGAGTAAATCATCTTTATGGGAGGAGTCAGGACTGACGGCCTGCAGCGCTGAGTTACGCCCCCAAACAAACTTCCAGAAAAAGTTCTGCCAACACGCTGCACTTTTGTTCTGAATTCATCGAGGATGTCAGCTGTAAAATAAGTCTAACAATGAGGTGCGTTCTTACCTTTGAGTTTGTTCTGAACATCGAGAGCGATATCCAAGGGGTAAAACGGAAGCACGGGATCCGTAGCGAGCCGCAGGATGGCCTCGACTGTGATCTAAATCAACAAAAGACAGAATTGACAATTTATTGATTGATTGATTTTATTATTAAATATTTAGTAGCACTTCACACTATGAATCAATAGTTAAGCGTCAGTAAGTAGTCGATTTATCCTTTATAAGGCATTGTTCCTACAAAGTAAACAGTTTATAAATACAGCAGTGATTCATAAGATCATTCAGAAAGTGTAAGTAAATGATTAATAAACTATTTACATATACATTTCTAAATCATATTACTGAGCCTCAAGAACAAGGTGTTTATACATGCATTTATAAACTGCTTACTAATAATGACTAATAATGTTGGGACAAAGCTTTATAAAGGATGTACTAAAAAAATTGAATGATTCATAGCGTGTCATTATTATAAAGGGTTACCAGATATTTTTATATTAATAATATCTCTAAAGAAATAAATATTACAAAATAACATTTCAATTATATCACTACTGTATAAACAAAACAATCTTTTTCAAAACCAGATTATTTTGTATTTATTTTATATTTAAATTTATATTCTTTTTTTAAATCATTTATGTAGTTTTCTACAAACACATTATCCAACGCAACTGCTTTTAACACGGCTAATAATAAAAAATGCTTCTTGTGCAGCAAAACAGCATATTAAAATAATCATTTGACACTAAAGACACTTAAATATACTAAAATAGACGATTTCAAATGGTTCTACTTTAAATTGCAATATTACTTCAGCTTTATAATACATGAAACTGCTTATAATATTCCAAAATATTACAGTTTTTCTTGCTACAAAATGTATACATCAGCATATACATTAAAAACATTTACAAAAATAGAGAAACGTTTTGAAAACAGATTCACAAGTTTTCAAATAAGGACGTGTAAAACGAAAATCAGTATGTTTGTAATCATTCATATAGTTGCATAAACCCAGCCCACTGTATATAGTCAGATAGCCATTACTGTATTATTCTTAAGATTGGGCTCCATCTTGCCTCAAAGTCACGTTTTACTGTATTTTTGATAGGGAACAAAAAAAAGCCAAATGATCGAAGTATTGCTCAATTTTTAAGTACAATTGTGCAATTACTATTGATTTATTAACTTGGATCAACTTGAAGGCATTTAAGGCGTATAACACCAATATTTATGTTTTAAGTGTTAAAATTGTTCCCACGGTGCTTCTTTCTAATGGGCTCAGATAAGAGCATTTTTAAGCTGCCAGCACTGAAGCATAATTATCGGTTACATTCGGTCTTATCTTTCCGATGCTCTTCTATTGATTTTGATTCCCTTGTCGGATTCCGCCGCTCTCTGCACTCTGCAGTGGCATCTGATGGCTGATTGTAATTGTGCACTCGGTGAGATCCGTGCTAAGCTTTTCCTGCATCCACTGATCAAATGTTATCGATTCTTCGTATGTCCCTTCACGTACTGCATGAGGTTAACACACGGGCAAGGGAAACTGCACAGCTTGAACACGTATCGACTGTGGTTTTATCATATGGTAAGTGTTGACCACTGTGAAAGCTACAGTTTGCTGCCTGGCAGTACATGGGATATCTCCCTCTCGGGACAGCCGAATCTTGACAGGTGAAAGGGCACTGTAACGCACGGCTCAAAGGAGGACTCTGTGTCTGACCACTGACCCTGCCTAAACGAATCAGCCCCAGGGCAGGAGTTTGCTTTTTCTTCCACGAGACCACAATCTCATTCAGCCATTGAATGTAGAGATCAGCTCCTGTATAATACAGTATTTCTGAAAGAAATCTATTATTATTATTGTTTCAATGTGTTGTAAAACCTAATTGATTTCTATGATGGCAAAGCTGAATTTTCATTCATTACTCCAGTCTTCAGTCTCACATGCTTATTCTTATTTTTTTTATCATCTGTACTGAAAACAGCTACTTGTGTAATCCATAATGCACTGCCATTTAAAACACTGATGTGCATAAAAATAAAGCGTTATGAAGATGATCTTTTGATGATTTTTTATGTAAAGAGCAATTCTGATTCTTTCCTACGAATGTAAAAGACCAAAACTTGATGCTGACACAACTGACATTTTCCCTAACTGCAATACATCAAAATCATACTTTTTCTTGTTCTCCTATTTCTTTAAAACATATTTTTGGGGTTTCTTATTCAAGCCCTAAGTGTAAGTTGGTTTGATGCAGAATCAATCACCTACTGAAAGATTCCAGCATTGATTTCAACAGAGAGAGCATTAATCTACAGAATGTGCCTGAACCCAAAAGCTGAATTTTTATTTATAGCCTCATTCCTGGGGATGCTCTTTAGTTATTCTGCTCTGTCTACAAGAAAAAGGCCATGGAAATGAGATGACTATTCAACTGATTCCAATACATGAAATATGTACATATTGCATTCACTACATCTACATTCTATAGTTAGACTCTTTCAGTCTTCCACAATGTTGTTGAGAAATATGTTGGCAAATTTCATCATCTGTGATATCAGTTGCCATCTGCAGACCTTTTAAGGTTGTGAACAGATGCACGTGTTAAGAAGTATAGCTGCTGTCAGCGTCTTTAAACGACACAAGATGAATAAAGAGAGAGAGAGAGAGACCTTCAAAATGTATTATTGACAGGTATAGTCTTGGCAAAAAAAAATTATATATATAGGACCTATTTATCTATATAGATAGATATATAGATCCAATGTTTCTTCGCATACAAACTCATCAGGTATTCTGACAGCTATTTCAGTCTGCACATACAGTATCTGTTTACTTTCGACATCAAAACCCAATGAGTCCACATTTTTACACGAATGCTAATTTTTGATAGTTGTCAGCATTTCCCCATTTAAACGCAGGTGTTATTTTTAGCATTAGAAGCCTTTTTGTCTTCTGTAATCTCTTGTGACATTTACAAAGACTGTCAGTGTGTATTTGCGTGAGCGAGCACACGGGCACGTGCGCACGCTCTTGTTTTTCAATCTTCAGCTTGCCTTTTGCTCCAGGACATGTTGGTACTGCAGGGCTTTGCAGGGGAATATATTTGTGTACATTAGAGACAGGCGGGAGCGGTGGAGGCGGGGGGTTATTGACAGCAGAGGGCTCCCTCCGAGCGCCTCAGCCTGACTGATGAATGGCTGAACACTGATTCACAGCACAGAGACAGGCCAGTGTCTGATCTCAACACCAGACTGAAGGGTGTTTGTTTCCCATGTCGCATTGTTCTGTTAGCAGGGTGAGTATTAACAATGGGTTCAGGCTTGTTGTGATTTGGAAGCGCACATGTACTGTGGGACTAGACTAGAGGAAGATCGCAAAAGGATGGCCAAAAAAAATGTCCGCTTTCTTGCAAAGGTGTCCACGCTGTGATTTGGTTGATCCAAATTCTTCACCGATCTTGAAACTGAATTATTCTGATGCAGGGTTGAGTTGGTGATTATTACAAAGATTATGAGTACAAAGGGTCTATTAAAAATCTAATCCAACGTGGTGTGTGCTGATGTGGACATATGTAATCTGCTGGAAGACCTGCATTATTTTTAATAGAGTCCACCAGACTCTAATGGAAGCCAGGAAATTAGATTATTTAGGGTCTCAAAAGTATTTAAAAAAATGGTCACAAAGTCACTAGGTTTATAAAAAAAAAAAAAAAATGATTTGCTTCTGATTATTTCACTTCTCAACTAAACCAAATGCATCATATACAGTGGTTAGATAAAACACAACAACAGGGGTTAATACATTTGTCCGTTACAGAAAATGTATTTAATGTCTATATTCTAAAAGTTCACATACGAGTGCAGTACAAGCAATGTTTTGTACAAGCTCTTGGAGAAATGAGTTGTTAGACTTCCAAAAAAGACAAATCATAGGACCCCTTTTAACAGAAGCTTCTGTAACCCTAACAGCTCAAGCGTTTTTTGGGTTTTATGAACAACAGTCTTTACGGTTATGAGTATGAATGATGGCAAGACCTCATCAGTGAAGAAGAATAGTGGCTGAAAGCAACACTAAGCAGGGCTCGGACTGTGTTCAAATACTGCTACAGAGTGACATCAAACATCAATATATGTTTGGTTTCCACAAAAACCCAAACCACAGAGAACTTTACAAAGCCAGCATCCATTAAAGAGCTGCAGCTCCTAAGGCACCAGTCTTGCAAAAAATGCAAAAAAAAAAAGATGGAATCAAGATCATAAAACCTAAACAGCTGGAGCACCAAGATGAACTTGGTGGAACTTTGAAACATGAACAACTTGAAACATCTGCCCTGACCAGACGAATTACCTGCCTTGAACACCTTAAGAAATATAGCCTGTTTCTCAGCTGTTTACATTATTTTGTCCATCCCCGGTACGAAACTACTCAAATTAGTCATATACCGTATAAAAATAAATAACTTCAGAAGTAAAATCATCATAACATTATTACAGAAGCTCATTATCATAGAGGTTTTTGTTACATGTAGACACGGTACACGTTTTTGCGCTTTAATTAAACTTAAACTAAACTAAAACTCTAATTAACATACAAAAACTGAACAAAGAGCCAGCATGACAGCACGACCCTCACAACTCAAGCAGCTTTTTAAGACTCGCACAGCGAAGAAGCGCTAAAACTCAGAGCTGACCACATGGTATTTAATGAATCAATGCCTTAATGACCACTGTCACTCAAATTTATTCCTGCAATATGTCCAAGAAGACGAATCTCTCGTCAAGCGGCCTTCTGCTTCTGTCATTAAGCTTCCAGATGGTACCATGTGTCAAGAGTTAACAGTGAATACGCAGGTAGAAAATGCCTCGCGAACATAAAAGATGCCTCGTTTGTGGTGTAAGCGTATTATCTTGCAATGCACACCAGTTATTCAACAGGGACTTGCATTATTGTGTATTATGGGTCTTAGGGGCTTACGTGGCGATTGATTTACATTATCTTCAATTCTCAATGAGTGGCATGACCGTCGAGCTGTAAACAGCGGAAGTGTGTTTGTGGCGTTTTACTGCTGGGTCATTCATCCACGTTGTTGTGCATGAATTCAGCCGTTAAACCTTCCGTTTTGGCTAGGAACCGGCAGATTATGAAAATTGTCAACTATGAATTGAAGCCCTGTGATTTCGTATGTAAATGGGCAATTAGACGGCATTGAAAAGGAGCTTAAGTAATGTTTTATTCAGTCTAAATTTCAACAAACACACAATGGCGTTCCCGACTAAAGACGTGTAGCAATGACCAGCGGAAAACAGGAAAACCATTGAGCAAAAAGGAACGTGCAAATGTGCGTGTGTTTATTGAACAGTAAACCGGGGAGAGATTAATTCATGACAAGCATCTGCCAGATGCCGAAACCAATTATGCTTCCTGCTAGCGAAGTTTCGTTTCAACTTACAAGCTCGCGATTTTCTCATTCCGCAAGCATGTTTTTGATTATTAAAAGCTAATTAGAGTGCTGCATATGTTTAGCAGAATTCTGTGTTTGGATTCAAAGAGAAAGAATGGACATAAATGATCAGTGTGTATTAATAACTTTGTTAATGAACAACATGTCAGTACCACAGATACAAAACAGAAGAAAAAAGGCATTGCTTATATATTACGATATTATGTTGGTCAAACTTTTTGTGGAAACAGATTAATCCTAGTCATTAAAGCTCATATTTAAATAAATACAATGCGGTACATACATACAAATAATTTTATATATCAGATGTTTGGGACGGTTGACACTAGCTGTAGTGTTAGTTGGCACAGTGCCATAAGTCTATTGTAAAATTGTTAAAAATGTTTTTTTTTCAACCAGATTAACTGGACTCTATACCATTATTATATATCATTTTTATACTTGTATTATTATGTTCATCAATACATTCAAAATCACATATTTCATGTTATATCATTTGATTACATATAATTATGTAATTTAATTTATAATATGAAATGTAAAAATAATTTGAGCCTTTGGAGAAAAATATAAATAAATAAAAATAATATAATTGTCATATATATATATATAGACAAAATACTATAGAATGCTATGGTAAAAACCCGTGAATTGGTTAATGATAATTTCCCTTGCAATATTTGGTGAAAACTGTAATAAACCACCCTGGACATTTCATGTAGTTTTACAGTAAAATACTGTATATTAATATTGATATACAGTGAAAATGGAAACTGACATTCCCAGAATTCCATGTGAGACACTTTACTTTTGATATTTTGTATACATATCTTTTTTTTTTTTTTTTTTGACTGTTTCTTTTTTGTTACCATGTATGCTTTTTTGTGCTTTGTGTTATATCTTATGTCGGTATTAATATATTGTATTATGTTAGCGTTGACTTTACCATGACTTTAACTTTCTCGTTTTCACCTGTCAGTATATTATTGTTACGTTCTCTGTTTAAGTTCCCGTTTTCCTGCGTGCCATTATTAGATCATTCTTGTTCCCTTCCTCGTTATGTTATTAGTTTATGAGCGTCAACCTGTGTTCGTACACCTGTTTTGAGTTCTCCCTGATTGTTTCCCCATGTTTAAAAACCCGTTCTGTGTAGTCCTCATTTGTTCTGGTATTATTTTTTACATTTCTGTTCGTGTCCTGAAGGTAAATATTGCTGTTTTTTTGGATTACTGCTCGTCTCCTCGCTCCTTTTTATGAAGTTCAATGTTCAGTCAGTATATTCTAAAGTTCAAATCTCTTCAAATCAATGAATGAGAAGCTAACCATTCAAATGCGAGATGTTCGGTGACTGCACACAATCATGAACAAGAAATTATAAACCATGAAGAAAAAAAAAAAAAAAAAAAAAAAGCCATGTCAGTCTTGCCTACGTATCGTACTGAAGCGCTGTGAGGACACATCAAATGTGATGTTAGAACAATGCTAACAGCTTTCTCAAAATTCAAAGCACTTGTTGACATGTCTGTGATAAATGTTTAGGTGGTTAAATGCCAGAGCTGCAATTCAGCTTAGTCTGAAAGGAATTGGAAAATAAAAGGATAAAATGCACTTTGAGGTTCCACTGACAAGATAAGAGAAACCATTTGAATTCATTTTTGTGAATTATTATTTTTTTGCTTTTCAAGTAATTATAATCTTGTTTTTAAATGTTTAAATATTTGTCCTGAAACCAAAGACTGACACTGATTTTATCATCATTTATTTATTTATTTTGCAGTGTAACCACGTCCTGATTGCTATTCTTTTTTTCAGTCATGTTTCCTATCCATCATAAAATGGATGTACTGTTTATTTGTTACGAAGACAAACTTTTTATGACCCTGCTCAGAATGTAATGTGTAAGATGTATGCGTAATACACAGATGGAACCTGCTTACTGATGGGGGGAAAAAAATGGTAGACTCCAGTTAATGCTATGTTACAAATACACAGATTTACCGGCTTGGTGTGTTGTGATGTGTTCATTTTTAATTACTGATGTTTTCAGAAACTGTGCATGCCTCAGAGCTGTAAAGACAGCGAGAAAACACAGTCCCTATAGAGTACAAGGATAGCATACACCCATGAATGCATTTTAGATTTGCATTTGATTTCCAACAACTTCTAATTACATGCCATTTTGTTCCATTATAGATGCATATGATATAAGCTTAATTGGCTTTTGTGGGACTTCAAAAAACACTGCGGGGTCCGTTTCTGAAATGTCTAACAAAAAAAACAAAAAGGGGGGAAAGAATAGATTTATTGTGAAAGAAAAGAGAAGCGATCGCTTACATCAAAGGGCGTCTGCGCTCAGAAATTATTTATACAGAAGGAAAAAGAATCTATTGGTAGACCTGACAAAATACAAGATGCAATGTGGTTTCGCTCCACACAAAGCCAAAAAAAGCTGAAAATGACATTTGAAACCAAAACTATTCAGTACGAAGGTCAGGTGAGTCCTGAGTTTCTACTTGTAAACAGCATTGAAACTGAGCTAGGTTGTCAACGGCAGTAAAATTACTAAGCTGACATTAAAGTCCCTCTGGCCAAAATTGTAAGCCGGCATTGCTGGTATTGTTTTTCGGTTTTTATATTGGTGTGTATACTTATTTTTTTGTTGTGTCACTTGTACTCAGGGGTGCCGTAAGGGGCGGGGAGGTTAGGACGGTTCTGAGGGCCCAGCGATGAAGGGAGGCCCCTTGAGGGGGAAACGCGATTTCTACCACAGGGGAATCGATAGGAAACCTTTAAACTTTACCTACACAACAAACCTGTCCCTAACCTTACCCGTATCCCACCTCAATAGCAACCAAAGTGTTTTGCAATACAATATGAACACAATAACTACATTGTACTTCTTACTTCTACAGTACATAGTACCTAATATAAAGTGTAACCCGAAAACTCCATTACTTAATTTTGGGATTTAAAATGTTTAATTCATACAAACACTGGAAAAAAGCAAAACAACAATAAATAAAATGGTAAATCATTTGCAAAATAATGAAAACCACTTTCTGCCTTTCATTTTCCTTTCATTTACGAACTGTAGGCGTAGCTTGTCTGTGTACACAGTTTTGGTAAAGGTACCAAGTGGAAAAACCCCCCAAGAGTCAACCATACTGTGCTGTACCATGTAACGGGAAAGAACTGTAAAGGTAAATTAAGCTGTTGAGACTGCTGGGTATTTCGTTCAGTACTTGACATAATTCAGTATTGTCTGTTCTATTATGTCAGCTAATTCCACTGTATGCAGCCAGTGCTTCCCACCTCTCTCTAGGGTTAACCATTTGCAGTGTTATATTGTTTAATAGTTTTTTTTTTGTTTTGTTTTTTAATGCAAAATCTGACTTCAGTTTAGAAGCAATGCAAGTAACAGACAAACACATTTTATCTGCTCTTTTTAGCATGTTATTGTAGTTTGGGCATTCGAGCACCTTGTTTCTCTTTGTTAAACTTGAATGTATCCATTTTCTTCTTGCGTTGTCATGTGATGCTATTTTAGTTATTTTATTTTATGTATTGTTTATTTAAATGTATGTGTGTGTACTTCTAACATGTTTGGTTGGTAATATAAGTGTTGTAAATTCAAATCGGAGCTTCTTCCGTGTCTGGAATGGATGTATTCTTGAGTCTATAAAGGTAACAATAATAAAATAACATGACCTTGTTTGAAAATGGGTTTGCTAAAAGAAAATTTTGGTTTTGTTTATACTACTAGGTATTTATTGACTTTTTTAAGCAGAATTGCATTACTAAAAAATGACTAAATTAACATTTTTATTGACTTGAACTAAACTTAATGTCATCAGTTTTCTTCAACTAAAATTAGACGGAAATAGTCATGGATAATTCTGACTAAAATAAGACTACAATGCTCAATGACTTTTAGTTGACTGAAACTTGATGAAGCTAAAAAGAGTATGAACGTGACTAAACTAATAAAAACTGAAATAACAGTTTCACACAAAGTCTAGACTAAAATTAAGACAAAATTGTGACTTCACAGCTGAGCATTTCACTCATTGGGTGCATCGGCGTCACATTTGCATAGTCTGTACTACTTCAATTTCTGAATGACACCAAATTTCCTATATTAAATGAAACAAAAACGTAACGTTGTTAATAACCCGTTAATGGCCATTTCAAATTTTCTATTCTCCTTGAAACTATAATATTTGATTTCAGTCAAAACTTCATTTCCGGTTTTCGTTTTAATTCCTAGAACCGGTTCAGAGCCCCGCCATAAACCTTTTTGGAAAGGAAATAAGGTGAAATGGGGTCAGTCAAAGCAATACCATGCTCTGAAAGGATGGGCAGAATTTGTCCTCAGAAAGTGTCAGGCATGCTCCCAGTGTTGTATCATCTCGGTTTTAAGTTCTCAACTTTTGAAGCAAAAATGCCTCAAAAGTACAGAGGGCTTTTTAATCAGCAGCAGTGATGGATGGGCCACGAGTCTCAACCACGCTTGGGACAAACCAGAGAAAGTGTAGCAGACACCAGGACAGCCTTTGCTCCGAGGACAAATTACATTCCCATGTTACAATGCGTGTCAGACGACACTCGCGTCAGCTCTCATACAATGAGACGCCAATTGTATTAGCCAGGTGATAAAAGAGTATCTCTGGGTGAGCACCGTCCAAACGCAGAGTTAAACCCTGGAGTGTCTGGGAAAATTACTCCTTGACATCTCGTCATGTTATGCATTAGGCAGCGATAAACCCCTCCTGATACGCTGCCGGTGCTTGGGTGCGGAGAAGGGAACCAATCAAACGCCTCGTTTGGGGAGATAACGCTGAAACGCGTTTTGTTAATTGGTTAAGATTAGCTACTGTAAAACATCCAATTCAAAACATTTCGAACAAAAAAAGCAAATCTGGAGTTCAGAAATTTGCTCTACTTTAAACGTCAAGGAGAAATTGTTCCCATTCCTGGACATAATGTTTCATACATCCAGTTCACCTGCAGGTCAGTGGTACAAAAAAAGGGAAAAGCACAGCCAAGCAAGGAAACCAGCCTTTTTATGCCTGACTATTTAGACTCATCTTGACTTAGAAACCAATAAATGACTATCGGCAAAAGTGGTTCAGACGGAACACTCGAGTGAAAGACGTCGTGCCTGTCTACACGAGAGACTGCTGAAGTGTGTTTGCAGATTGACAGCGATTAGGTGTTATTAAACACAGTGATGGGAACTTCTGATTAATCTGTAGCAAATTTGTGTCATACAAAAATCTAAATGGTAACCCATAAAAAAATTATTTTTTAGAAGCAACTCTTTCAAAGATAAGGAGATGTTTTCAGCCAAAAACAACCAAAAATCTGTCATCATTTCTTGTAAAAAAAAAATATATTTTTTTTAAAAAGCTGCTCCTTAAACTGTACTTCTATGTTCTGGATGGGAGTTGATTATTATCAAAACTAAAATATTTTAAATATTTCCTTTCTACTTTCTATTAATATAAAGGTTTTTACCAGGCTATGATTTTTTCTATGATTTAATCAGTCTCTCATTTTATACTAAACAGATATGCTTTTTTCATGGTGACTGGCTCAAAGTATTATTTTCAGCAGACTTAAATTTCGACAGATCTATTTGGTGATTTGTCTCTCCTATAAGAAATAATACAGTCCAGTTCGGAAGAGCAAATCAGGGCAACAGACACTTCATGAAAACCTCTGCATGGCTGACTGAGGTGTTAAGCATTGTTGAGAATCTTTCCATTACCTCATCACCTCATCTCTTTATCATCTCTCAGTCTCTCACTCCCCATCTCTCATCCCAGCGGACAAAAGCCACATCTGTTACACACACAGTGAGCACAGCTACACAGGGACAGCACCGCTGAGGCTGGAGGCAGTAGACTCGAGTTGGCACATTGTCTTTCATGATTAAATCACCTCAATGAGCTTTGACATGTCCTGTGCTACAGTCTTTCCATATGTAATTCATCAACTTTTGAACCAGATCTTCTCCTCTCTCTCAGTGTTCACACCATCGCTATTTAAAGGAATAGTTCACTCCAAAATTAAAATTATGTCATTTGCTGTTTTGCTTCCTCTGATTATGGTGCATATTTATTCTCCTGACAAGCGACATTATGGATTAAGGTCTGATGCTTTTTTTTTTCGTAAACAACTATTTGAAGTTAATAATGTCTTGTAACAAACACACAACTTTTCATGAGAGAAGACATTCATTGACAGACTGGAGTGATGTGGATTACTTTGTTTTTATCAGCTTCTTTTGGATTCTCATTCTGATGGCACCCATTCACCACAGAGGATCCATTTGTGAATGATGTAAAGCTATATTCCTCCAAAATGGTTTCAATGATGAAACAAACTCATCTCACATTCGATAGCCTCATTGTGAAAAAAAACCTCTAGGACCTTTATTTTTACAAATGTATGAAATTCAATGGGGGCCAAAATAAGCACTGTACACGACATGCAGGTAAAAATATAATATTGGCATATTTTATTACCACAAATTAACAGCTTATTAAATGGACAAAATTTACTAATCCATTCTTACGATTGTTTTTAGATACGATTTAATATTTTAATATGAACACGGGAACACATAAAAACAAATCGTGGTCACAATTTAGTCATGGGAAGGAGTTTGTAATTTAAAAAATGCTGGGCTGTCAAAACCCAACTTTGGGTCAAATATGTTAACCCATCTGTTGTGGGACAACAACATTCAACCTCAGTTAGTAAAAGATGACAATATTTTTATTTTGGGTGAGCTATCCCTTTAATTCTTTTTCTTTTTGCTTTGTACATCCAGTGTTTTAAAATTCCAGCATTCTCAATTGTACGGCTTAATTGAAGTTCAATTCAAAAATCTTTTTCTAGTCTAATTCTATAAGATACGCCAAAGCCAATAATTTCTGGGAAATTAGTGCTATCTTATCATTTCAGACCTTAAATTAGAAAAAAAAATAGAAGAGCTTTCCCGGGTAATTCTTTTGCAATCCTTTATCCTCTGAATGTTGAATTCATATTAATTTGACTGCATAGAGCAGATGGTCCATTTAAGCAATTAATAGGCTAAAACATTAAGAACCAGAATGGGGGTCAGTTCGGACAATGGGCAGCTGATGATCTTGTGCCACCGCATTAGCACTGATGGACTCAGAACAATGCGATCCCAACATCACGTCCAAATGAAACACCCTCACTCCTTTACAACTTGTTTTTCTGGAGGTCTCTGGACGGGGATCTCTTGACTCCCTGATGAGTTGATTCAGGAGCAGGGAATGTAAATTGAGATGCTTCTCGGGTTGACGTTCCCCACGGAGTCCATCAGTGGAATCCTGCCCCTTCCAGGTGCCATGTAAGCAAAGCTGGCAGAATCTTCCGTTCACCCTTCTTCCCCTGCCCGGCTAGTGTCACTCAGGCTGTCAGAGTACAATACCAAGCCTTCAGTCTTCACTGCCGCCACTGTTTCCATCTGACACATAACAATGGCTGTCCTGGGACGTTCAATCACACCAGCAGCTGCTCTCAACCTCACAGCTTCCTCTCGCTGGCAGCTTGAGTTCTCTCAGGCTTCCTACTGCACCGCCATTTCTGGCTGGCTGATTCCCAGGGCAAGCGGCGCATGGCAGGTTAATTTTGAAAGAATCTCTGGATAGCATGAGTCTATCTCTCTTGTAAGTTCTGCCTACAACAGAGGAACGCTTCAAACATGTACATCGCAATCTTTCCATTAGTGAACGCTCCACTGGGCATCTCGCTCTGTTCTGAAAAACTTTACTTGAGACACTTGCAGGTTACTCAACTGTTACTCAAGTGAACTGAATAGTGAACTGTCAAGAATATGTGGATACACTGCTTTAATTGTTTTCACTTTATGCAGTGTCTCTTAATTAAAAGTTTAGGATGGATAATTTGTCATACTTTATTTTAGGTGGCCTTAACTACTATGTGCTTTCATTTAAATTAAGCATTCGGTACAATGCACTTATACATGTTTTTACATTGTACTTACATTTTTGAAAAAAACGTAATTACATCTGTAATTAAATTCTGTAATTACATATATAATTACAACTTAATTTGTAAATGTATTCTACCTCAATATTCTCTAATGCTCACTAAGGTTGTATTTGTTTGATCAAAAAATAAAAGAAAATTTAGTTCTCTGCTGAATTTTAAGCAGCCACTCTTCAGTGTCACATCAGAAATAATCCAAATATGCAGATTTTCTGCTCAACGTTTGTTACTGTTATCAATATGAAAACGGTTGTACTGCTTAATAGGTTTTGTGAAAATCACTGTAAAAAAACCTTTGAGCAGTAGTGTAAATAAGAAACTATTTTAACTAAAACTCCAATTATTTAAAAAAGAAAAACAAAACTAATTCATAGTAGTGTTCAGAAACTTTTAGAGTGCTTTCTCACTTGGTTTGATTGCCTAGTCTGAACCACAGTTGGCTTGCTCACTTCCCCCACCCCTTGCCCCGCTATTTTATTTGGGTCTGAACCACAGTTCGTTTGTGTCATCAAACCAGATGCTGTTTAGCCTGTTGCTTAGTAACAATGGTGCAGGAGAAGGCGGCAAAATGCACACCACTGCTTTCTTCATTTTTTTTTTACTTCAGTACATAACGGCAATTACGTCTGTCTTACGACTGTACTGAAAAAGTTCTAAAGTGCACTGAAAGTAAACAAATGAAAAGTACAGCTGTCTGGAAAGAGACGCTCATCAGGAAAGTGAACAAACGTTTATCAAATAATGCGTCATTAGTAGCAGTACACTTCTGCGATTTGGTACGATCGCGTTCCCATCAGCAGAACCCCAGAAAAATATATGGTAATGTATGTAATAGTAGAGCTAACCAATTAAAAGGTTTTAGCTCCAGTGTTTGTAAAGCATTCTGTAGAATGCCAGACTTGGCATTGTCTTGTATATACATAAAGAAAAGTGAAAAAAGGGAACCACAGCAAACAATTCACAAAGATACAATATTGCAAACGGAGTTGAAATTTTAAAATGAGGCCAACTACCCCGTTAAGGGAATGAGCGACTTTAGATGTAGATCTTTAAAGCAGTACTCTAGGTAGTCAGCACAGAAGCTCTGAGCCCCAGAGAGTTGGTATGCCGCATGTGGGCCCTGTGAGGGTGATGGAGTGTGTGCATACCTGCGGCTCAAATGATCGATGCCAGGCTTCCGTGCCAGGCTGAGTGGAACTGACTCAAACACACCCAGCACTACTCAGCCCCTCTGTCCTCCCCGTCAACCCGGCCCAGCTGTGGTTGTAAAGGTGAGGTTGAAAAATGAGCAGAGGATGTGATAAGCTTCGCTGAAAGAACTCCCTAGGCTCCTCAGCCTGCAGAAAAAGAGAGTTCGGCCCGGGCCCGAGGTCCTACGGGACCTGAAGGCGTAGAGAAGCGTGACACCACAGATACAACAGCGCTGGCCTTACAGAGGGACCTGGGGATTTCAAGTGCGCTTGTACTGCAGCTGGAGACTATCAGACAGCGGCGAGACCCAACTCTCACACCCCATCAATTCACGTCTGCCTCCACCGATTTAAGCTGGCATCAGGGGGCTACTTGAGTTTAGTTTCCATATGAAATCTGGATCACCAAACTAACGACGTTCGCGGGCTGTTATTTCGGCAACGGCATACTGGGAAAGGCCGGCAGGTGACTACAGGTCACGTGATATTAAGGAAACTCTCAAGAGGCATTAGCATTCATTAATATTGGCTTTAGAGTCACACCGAGCTCGTGGCAGGCGGAAAACGGCAACCCTTACGGCATCATTACAGGGCCAATGTGACTAAGAACTCGTGCTGTTTGGAAAGTAGGGCATATTTATACAAGACGCCCTCTAGAGGATTGGGCTTGGACTGTGCATGAAAGAATTGCACGTTGGAAGAATGCATCTAATGCTTAAATTGTCAAAATAACTTTGAACGACTTTTTATGTGTCTTTTTGATGGAGAACTCATTTTGAATGAATAAAAAGCACTGAATAAAAGTCTCCAAGTTCCTACAGGTTACCCAAATATGAGTTGAGAAAACATTTCTTCTCAAACATTTACTAGTAACACTTAAAAATAAATTTGTAATTATGGAAATTAGTATTATGGAATACTGCAGGTTCAATTGGCAGCATTTGCTGTATAAATGATCATTACCACAATTTCTTTTTCTTAAATCTCTTAAAACCAGAGAATATGAAATACTGTAGCTAGTACTTGGTGGATGGGAAGCAGAAATGCGATACTATAATAATACTTTTACAGCATTCATTAATCTAGGTTAATAAAGTTAATATATGAATTAACAACAGAAGTTATTAAAATTAATGCATTAATAAATGCTCTAAAATTGTTATTCAATGTTAGTTTGGTATACTTAATGCATTAACAAAGGAAAATGAAAGAATCTTATTGTAAAGTGTTATAACTTCCCTGCCACCAGAGTGTCTTTGTATGCTTTTTACAGGCTAAGATCTTACCCTTTCTGTCTTGTTTTGTTATTCAGGTAAGTTTCCCAACCTTTCTGCCCGTTGTTCTGAGAAATATGATATTCTGACACTTCCAAATCTGCGCGCTGAATTCAAAAGCACACTAAATATTTATCTTCTTAGATTCTGCAGACGCTTCATCTACATGTACATACTGTTTTGAATGTGTAGTTGGAGGTGACATGACAATGAACGGACACTTTGAGCGCCTTTCATCTATTCTAGCATGCGCTGTTGTCCCACAACTCTTTGTGTCATTGCCAGTGTGTCTTCAAGCGGCCTGAATAATTCATGGTGCAGAACAATATCTCCTTGACTGTGATGAGGAACTTTAATGATGCTCATATTTCTTGCTGCCGTTAATGCTGTGGCCATAACTGGCAGAGAGAGAGAGAGAGAGAGAGAAAATTGTTTATAAAATCTCCAGCCTGTTTCATCTATATTTCATAACATTTTCACAGGGTTTGTTGTTGAGTCTAAGCATGCGCCCTGTTCCTCTACAGACTGCCAGGAAGGGGAACAAGCTGTCAGAAGACAAACAATCAGTGTCTGTGGACTGTAACACTGCTGGGGTTTCATAACCTGACCCAGGAGAGCACCAGACGCTGTCACTTGACAACTGGTCAATGCGTTTTTGTCCCATCTGGAAGACACGCTTCGCCAAAAATGTTACATAGACTATTTTACACATCCCTCATCTTATTGTGAATGATACCTCATTTAGCATTAGACTTTTGCTGAAAAAAAAAGAGAAAATAGGAACACAAAATGTCACGTATAAACTCTTGATTAACTTAAAAAACTCAAAGTTTCAAAGCAGGCATTTATTAGGAGAAGAGAGTTCGGAGAACACGTAGTGATCAGGTTAAAAATGCATATCTTAAAGGAATTAAAGTAGAGATTAAGAAAAGGTTTGTTTATCCGCATCAACTTAAAAAAAAAAAAAGTTATTTGCTTCATTTTCTCATTCCATCTGTCTCTTGAGTTATGATTTGTGTAGCTGCGCAATTAGCACTTGAAAGCAGAGCAAGAAAATCTTCCACTCAAAACAAAATCCTAATGCTAACTTCAGGCATACAACACTGCAGCACCTGACAAACCAGCCAACCAACAAACAAACAAACTAATCACTATTGGACTTTTGTAGTGAAAGGAGGAGCACTCTTACCTTGGCAATAGTCTCATGGAGTTTGAAGGCTGGATCCAAGGTCTCTCTTAATGAAGACTCAGGAGGGAAAAAGGCCTCAGAGAGAAAAAACGCTCTCTAGGTTTGAAAAAAAGGAGAGAGAAAAAAAAAAAAAAAACATGAAGAATGAAAAATTAAAACATGCCCATACAACGTTGTCAACATAGGTGAGTTTAACTGTCATAATGCACATCTGAAATAGACGTATTGGAGAAGTAGATCCCTCAACATGTTTTTTAAAGCCATGTTTCCTGACTGTGTATCTCACAGATGATGTTATGCTATATGCTTGTAGTTTGAAGGTCACAATAACTGAATGATTTTCAGCCATCTTTGACTGATTTCATTTTGTTTTTTACTAGAAACCGTTTCCTTAATCTTCTCAGCATGGGTGTTTGCAGTGAAAACTGACCACCCATATTATTAGCTGACATAGACTTTTTTCCAAAAAAAAAGCAATGAACGCTGATGCTGAACTTAAAATCGCAACAATCTCTCTCCTAAAATGAACCACACACTTCACGCAGGTCAGATTAAAGCCACGCAGTCCTGTCCCTGAAATATAGTTGTCAGAGTGCACCATTATCTGGATAGAGAGCATGATAGAATTTTTTAACTTCACCACTTGGGAAACCGGGCAGGAGGAACCTGCTTTATGTTTGACGATTATTGTTATTGTTTAGCCTTTGCTTAATTAGTGTAATGCCACTTCAGAAGCTTTGAGCCGATGCATCCCTGTACGAAAATATACAGGGATAAAGAAGCCCTGAGCATCCTAATTGAGAGAATGATTCTCAAATATGAATATAATAAGGGCTCTTCTAATTAAGTTAAGCAAAAACACTTTGAGCTGTGGGGGGGGAAACAGATGCTAGCAGATAAACTCATAACATTAAGCAATGGGAAGGCAAAATACTAAATCCCATGGATATCAACGACTGAATAAGACAATTTTATGAAGGACTATTTGAACTCTATCCTCAGCCTGCAGCATTTTCTGTCTTCCTTCAATCAGCTTCCACTTCCAAAACTGAGTAAAGCTGATCAGGAAGCATTGAAATCTGTTATTACTATTCAAGAGATATCTGATGCAATCATAAGCTTTCCTATTGGGAAGGCCCCTGGTCCCGATGGCTCTGGAATTGAATTTTATAAAAAAAAAAAATATGCAGACAAAAATGGCACCTCTTATGCTAAAGATCTGACAAACAGCAATTGCCTTTATCGATGCACTTTGCCAGTATTTTCTTACTTTTAAAGAAAGACAAAAAGAGACTGCTCCATTGCGATTCTCAAAACACTTTATATTAAGGTTCCCTAATACCTGTGTACTTATACAGTAGATGTGTACGTAGTATGTAACCACATTGCAAGTACACATCGGTACATAGTATCTACAGCTATAATGTTGGTAGTGCACATATGTAACAACCCTCAGAATGGTATGAGTGTACAAATAAATGTGTAATAGTACGTTGGTAACAATACTAAATGATTGATTATGAATCGATAATACTAAAAAAAAAATAATTATAATAAAAGTGCAAATGTGTAACATGTCACTTTTCGATAAAGAAAGTGTTAAACTTTATATTAAGTAGACAATTCCTATGGATTTATGTAATTACTCTGTTGTTACACAGCAGTGCACATTAAGTTAGAAAGAGAGAAAATAGTTTAGATCTGTTTCATCTCTATTTCATAACATGACAGTAAGGTAGATTTTACATGTAAATTGTGGTTAGTGTCCACACCTTATATTAAGTATGTTACACCTTATATTAAGTGGACGGTTCCTAATTAGTTACCACGTAATTACACCGCTATTACAGGGGTGCACCAACTCCAGATCCAACTTTAGTTAGTAGCATGGATAAGACATGCAGTGTTTTTGTCCACTAGAAGTGAGCATGTCATAAGGCATCTACAAGTTGATGGCCGCTGTTTGTATCTTTCTCTTTATAGTGGTTGCACAGAGAGGCACAACAAAGACTGATTCGCATTGAAGATTAGAGGCAGCAGCGCCTGTCTACCCACACAGCTTTTCATCTCACTTGAGAGCGGACACTGCTGTTTTGAAGCATGGTAGCATCGCCAGGGCTTATTACTTCACAGATTGTGCGGCAACATCTGCAATCCGTTGGTTCGGGGTGATCTCAGACAAGTTAAATGTCTGATGTATGCATCCCACCACTCTTCACCAGCCTGATGAACAGAAGTCATTTTCGCCACAAAGTGGGTGCTCTAATACGGGTACTCTGTTACAAGAAGACAATGAAGGCTTTTCATGGTGCCGTATGAATGGAAGCCGGGGATTTTTCTCAGAGATCCGTTGCTCTTCATGCAGATAAACACATGGCTCTCAGGATAATCACCAAACCCTTGGCTACATGTGAATAGAGCTGTGCTTGGGTTACTGGGAATGATATCTCGAGCAGGTGAATTGGTTTCTCTTGACTGAGCGAACCGCAAGGCTCACCTCGGAAAGGGTGTACAGGTATAAATGTGATCTGACAGTCAGACCTCAACCAGCTGAGGCTACTGTACACCAGGGAAACCATTCCCGTTTATTCTACAAACACAAAAAGGCCTTGTTACGACTGGAGTGGCCGGTCCACAGGCAATTCTGCAACGAGCAATTAAAATTCAACAGCCGCATATTACTGTTTAGAGACCCAATAAAATGTAATTTGCAATACAAAACGCTTTTCTCACAAATAAGATAATAAAAATTCCTGGATATCTTTATTCAGTCATTAAACCTAAGCAGCAATGAATATGTAAACAGAATCTATTTTAATCCCTAGTAAAATAAGCAAACTTAATAAATAATTAGCTTAGGTTGTGCTGGACGTCTTACGGGTTCTTGAATTCAATCTTACTGCTTAAATCGTGAATTACTTTGTTTTTTAACATCAGCATTGATGTGATTGAGCTGTAGGGAAAATTCATAATTCGTTCTGGTGTTCCGTTGAAAACATTAAAACCTTGAAACATGATACTTTAGCAGATTTTAATATAAACAAATTAAAAACAAGTGAAATCACGAGACAAAACACTTATATTCAAGAAACAATTAATAGCAATACACCCAGGAGTTGTGAATGTGAGTTTGAACAAATAAATCAACTAATTCAGCTTTTCAACATGTGCTGTGCTGACGCTGTAATATAAAAAAACCTTATAGAATAAATGTACAGTATTTGCACTACTACTTTCTTTTCTGTTGAAGGACATATGACAATATTTTTTTACATTTAAAGTATGCCATTGTTACAGTGTAACATTTACATTCCTATTCAAGAGCTTGCCTGTATTTTTTTTTTATAAAAATTTATACATCTGTTCAGCAATGGTTCATTAAATCAAAAGCAACAATAAAACTTTTTTTTCTTAAGTGCGAAGTAAAGTTTGAAAACATGTTTCCACCCAAAATATTAAGCAAGACAAACTGATAATAATAAGCATAGTCTTTTGGACTTCTATAAATAACTTTGTTCAGTATTTACCTTTTTTGTATCAAATAATTTTTAGAGTCTTGCTAAGCGTAAGACTTACTGAATTAATGAATAAATAAATTAATTAATTATTAGCCAGTATCGACAATTCTATCCGGCATCCAGTAACAGGCAGCAAAAAATGTGTGCGTTTGAAAAAGAGAAATAGATAGAGAGGACTAGTTTGGCAGAAAGCAAGAGCTGAAAGAAATAATCACAGTCTCACTGTCATGGCAAGCGGGACACACGCTGTTTATGTAAGCTGGAAAATGAGGCTTTGAATGCAGTAATCAGCGTGTGGCTGGATATCTGCCTGCTCTGAAAAGCCCAGCCCTGATGCGCGGGACAGTCTCTCCGAAAGCGTTCAGAGCTATTTAGTGTGCCATCATCTCCCAGTAACCAGAACTAATGGTCTATTGTTGGCAGGAAGCAATATGAATATTCATTGACAATGAGCGAGTGATAATAAGACACAGTAAAACGCAGCGACAGGCTGAGGGCTGACAGAGGACGATCTCAGCTGCGGTTTTGCACATCTATCACTGACTTAATCAGCCGTGTACCTCTGAGGAAGCTCATATGATGGAAGGATTTCACTGTAGAGGGCATAATAGAAATGGCAGTTAGGCTATCGTACAGCTAGCTCCCCAATATACTCATGCAGAAATTAGTTCAGTTTGAACACATTATAAAAGACCAAATGAGAGAACAGGGGGACTAAACCAAAAAAGTCAATCAAATCACTGCAGGCAAACACAGCATTTGCTGCTGCCAAATGCATCTGTTTTTGTGTGCTTTTCTCAGCAATGAAGGATAAATGGAGGATCTGGCAATGCCGTGAGGGAAGGATACGTGATGAAACACCCCTGTTTGATGAGGAAAAGCACTAGATCAAACCAACAAACTTGTTTTGTTTGTCACAGGCTCGGCATGTTGAAACTAACAGCGAGCTGAAATCAGTGAAACATTTGCAATTTAACAAGAACGTCACTGATTAGCTTCGAAAACAACTTCAATATCTGATTTTTAATACGTTTAAACATTGTTTAACTTTGCAATATAGATATTTAGTCTGAAATCAGCTGAAATTATATTAGCTTCTCATAAATACTAATTAATCATAATTAATTAAAAGCTTGTTAGCACAATCGCACCCAGGAGTTGTGAACGTGGGTGTGAAGAATTCTGAAATATATCAGCTCTCTTTGATTTCGCTCGTCTTCGTGGAAGATGTGCTGCGTTCGTACGTTTTAAAAGAGTGATAACAGAAAATAGACAAAGAAATTGAAATCATTAACTGATTCGAACTTTGGAAGCCATCAAAGAGGACTATTAACTGTTTATTATCTGATCAATAGAAGTGAGAGTGTAGCTTTTCAAACGATTTTCTATTGGAAAAGATGAAACGGAGCGTCATTATCGAATAAGCCAGAGCGGGAATTCTGATTTCCGATAAAAATGGTGGTAATGAGTCAAAGCTTTATAAGAACAAGCTGCCAAATGAATGCTTCCTCACTATTATTTTTATGCAAATTGTGGTTTATATGCATTTTACAATACCATATCATGTTAGAATGCTACTGAATCTTTGATTTCATGTTTTTTGTTAAGACTGTGTTGTTTTTTTCTTGTTTTTTTTTTTCCTTTGAATAAGGACGAGCTGAAATGGTTCTGTCTGTAAGTGACAGACACTCTCAAATTAGTCCCCGACACTTGAGATGGAAGATACAACTTTATCATAGCAGACACTATAGTGACTCTGAACATGTGGTTAATTTCATTGCCAGCCAACTCGAGGGACCAGGACATCTGCATGGTAACAGAATGATGTTTGACAGATGCTGGTTAAATGGTTTGCAGCTGTGTCTATTCATATATACAAAAATGCACAAAAATGCGTATAATTTATTACAAACAAGATGACCCTGGCTACGTAAAGGCAGAGTTAACCTGAGAATGGAAGATGGGGGCTCCCACTTGGGTGCTGTGGTTATCTTTGGGATTATCAAAACTATTAGCACCCAGCCAGGAGTACAACATATATTAGGCAGAAGTCCAGACTGGAAAAGTAAACCGCATCTTTGCTCTTGAAACAGATGCTACATCTGTCTGGCTCAGTTTCTAGCACCCCATGAGCTCACCAACAGGCTAACACATCCACTCTTGATCAAATTATCTTTTAACTTATGTTATATTCAGATTCTTCAGTTTATGCAACTTCGGTGTCAGGTTTAATACAGTGTGTCATTATGTTCAGTAAGTTCTCACTTTTCAAGTACCATCTGTCAAGGATGAAGGAGAATATCTGACTTTCAGTGTGACTTATTTGAACGGAATCATTTGCCAAGTATTTTTTTATTTTTTTTTGTGTCAGCTATAAGTCAAGCCGCGTTTATTTCTAGCACTTCCCTAATAAAGACTGTGTCAAAGCAGCTTCACAGAAATCAATGATGGAAACCCAATCAGGGACTCAGTCAAGCTACAACAGAATGAATGCAACTTCTATCTCTCAAACTTCAATGCCCTCTAGGTGTTTGCTTATGGTACAAGCAGATCACTGACATCATTTAAGAAAAATGGTCACAATTTTGAAAAAAAAGGAGGATATGAAGAAAAGGCGTTTTCACAAGAGCAAACTGTAGCGTTTTTAAAAGAATCGCACTGACCTATTTACTCACCCATAAAGACAGGACCTTGGTGGATAATGTAAAAAAAAAAGAAAAAAGAAAAAAAGGAAACTGGAATCTCCAGTATTCAGTGACATAATATAGTAATATAGCATGTACAGATCTTTCAGCTTTCTCCTTGGCAATGATTAATCTCTATCAACTCCCACAAGACTTGATCTTAGACTCTATATTATACAGATACTAATGTATTGCATCCTCTCTAGTAGACAGAGTAGACTACATATATAGATGTCATTTTGATGAGACCTTTACTAACTCTTACTAAAGCACACGTGCATGTTACACCCAGTATTTTTTTTCCCACACAGTCGCCGCCAACGGCAGAAACCAGATGGTGGGCTAAGACAAGCCTAGCGTAGCTGTCAGCTGTGAGCAGCGAGCTAGCTAGCAAAGGGAACTGCCATATGATTTTGAAGCGCAGAGACCCTACGGATCTACCACATCCAGCTGCCGCTGCTTCACACTGCTAATTAGATTAGTTGTGCAGACACTAATACAGCACCTCGGGCCAAGAAACTTGAACATGCTGTCTGTTCACAGCCAACAAACCTCTGACTTTCCAGGACAAGAGCCGGATGGTAACCCTGGGTGGGGAAGGCTCCCAGTAAACAACTGGTGACAGATTTTTGCATGGTCAGGCAGATTTCTGAGTTAGCGATCAGTTCTGACCCTCTGCCGCAGGCATGAAGGCCATCTGGAGAGGGAGTTACATTAGCATGGGTAGAGATATACTTCCTGATCTGTCACTCTGCATTAGACCACTGTCTTTAGAGCCCCGAACCAGAGGAGGTTAATCAAAGGGATAAAGCTTGATTTTCTGTTACTTTCAATGCTGCTTGGTCTGGTTTTAAATGTTCCGTAACAACAAAAGCAAGGCTCACAAAATCACAAAAATGCTCTACTCAACTATGCAACTACAAACTGTTCTACATAAATAAATTAAATTAATTGCTTATTCACTTAGAAAAACAAACACGCATAGAAAGTATTCACATCCTGCTTAAGTGTTAATGTTGTCAATGACTTATCATCAAAGCAAAAAATATTAAAACATGATATAATATTAAAATATAATTTTCTATGCAAAAAAGACCATTTATAAAAGAGATTTAAATTGTTTAAAGTTATATACTAAATCAAAATAGTAAGAAAGAATTATTGAAACATAATATACAATGTAAAATATGAAAACATCTTCAAACTAAATGAAACATTTTAATTTAAGATTAAAGTCAGCATTAATTATTTTAATTTTTCTTTGAGATTTAAATCTAAAAATTATTCTTCATTATAAGATGTAAAGACTCAATCAGTGTTTTCTCAAATTTAAAAAAGACAAAATATAATTTGCCTTATTACTAATTATTTTAAAACCTATTCTTCCTTGATTTATGTATATAACGGGCTTCTAAATAAGTTTGGTGTATTTTCATGACAAAAACTCTTTCTTTAAATAAATTCATTTATAATAAAAATGTTCTTAGGTGTGGACTCGAGTCACATGACTTGCAACTCAAATTTAACGGCGTGTGACTCGAGATAACTAAAAAGTACTTGAGACTCAACTTAGACTTTGAGAGCAATGACTTGAGTACGGTGTCAGGTGTCAGGTCTCATACAACTAGTAATCAGCATCTAGGCATCTAAAAAGGCATCTAACGAAACGTGCCCCATGTGACATCACACGCACTCGTACTCGAGACTTGACTTGGGCCCCGTGACTCGGAAAGACATTTTTTTACGATGAGATCAGAGTCCTTATCACTCTAGAATTTGCAGAGTGCACTTGACCCCTTGCGCTCCTGACAGCGCTGCCCTGTCTCATTTTCAGAATCTCACATTTTAATTTCTGCTGAAAGAACGAGAGATGGACTTACAAATAAAAGTGTAGCCTGCGCAAAATTGTATTTGTTATTTTATTCAAAATAAGAATACAATAACAAATTTAGTCAAATTTGTTGACGGAAAAATATGAAACGAATTTTGTATCTTAAGACACAATTCGTTTAACATTTTGCTGCCAACGCAGAAGGGGAATAAAGTGTTACCATAAAATAAAAAGCGTACTGAACCAAAAAAACCTAGAATTAATAACCCCATAAAAAACCTGAATATTTCCAATAGGAATACGTGTATCGTTACGCCCTCCTCAGCATACGCACGCACATTTACACACACACACACACACACACACACACACACACACACACATATATATATATATATATATATATATATATATATATATATATATATATATATATATATATATATATATATATATATATATATATATATATATATATATATATATATATATATATATATATATATAGATCTTATATAAATAAAATAAAATAAATGGGCAGAAAGGGGAAAATCCAAAGGGGATTAGTACTTTTTACAAGCACTGTAAGTATGGTTAGTATATGAAGGCCCAAGTGTGTCATTTTGATTTTGACGGCTCCTGGGGCTGAGGCACGTGGCAGAGCGCAGAAGCAGGGATGCTGGGAGCTGGATGTCACAGCACAGACCGTGTTGTTCCCAAACACACCAGCCACCCCCAGCGCTAATGCAGCCTGATGGCTCGAATGCCAGGAAAAGGTTACACTCACAGTTTAAGGCACACCAGCATTGCACTGCAAATGCTTAGCCAGGCATGTGTGCCGGATGAGACAGATGTACAAGTCAGCATGCAGAAAGTGTCAAGCACCACAGCGTGAGAGAAAGGCTGAAATATGTACTGTACAGAAAGAGGAAAGAGGAAAGGACTCACTCCATGTGTGAAATGCTTAACTCCTACACCGCTACATTGTGTTTATGAACCCAGCAAGCAGAAAAGAACAACCTGAAGTGGATCTAACCACCTACATTGTGGTGAGGAAGTAAAAAGATGCATCGTAAAAACTATCGAGATGAGGGATGCGATGAGAAAACGTTCAAGAGCAATGAAAATGAGAGAACATATGTAGGCAATTTGCAAGGCTGGCTTCCTGAGTGTTTATTTTAAAGGAAGAGAGAGCTCATTGCTCCTGGGATACTCTCGCATGTGCTTTATATGAAAAGGACATAACGGATAAAGCACAGACATCAGGGCCGTGACAGATGGAACGCAACACTGAAGCCGCCTGTGAAAGAGTCCTGGGGTTTGGCCGCGCTGCTGTGAGGAACATGGAAGACCATTTTACACGTCAGGAAACGGTTTCTCACGTATCATAATGAGGCAAAGAGGTTGCAGGGGAGTGACGCGGCAGTCTGTGATCAACCAGAGAGGGTCGCGGTGAAGGCAAACCCCTCTCACGGGTTTCTGAAAGCAGATGCCAAAGTTCTATTTGAGTTTTAGAATTCACTCTGGATCTGCATCTCTCTACAATACCACCGAGCAACACGTAAAGCGCACGATCGATACGGTTTTGACTCCCAAAATAAAATAAAAAAAGACTTTGTACAGCCTAAACGAATCGTTAGTAATTCAAATCCCATTTCCGTGACGGCTACACGTCGCGTCGTAACACGTTTGTATAATTCCCGCCTATGTTCCATGACAGCCGACCGTGAGCAGCTTGAACCTCGTCCACAAACACATCATTTTACTGATGACTGCTTCTCTAATCTCGAGGAGATCGCGGGATTCACAAAACATTTGCTCTTGAAGGTTCAGTACCCAGGTTATTTGGAATCGAGGCTCCACTGAATCACAACCTGCACGCATGATAAATAAATAATAGATGCTTATATTTCCATCGAGCGCTGTAGGTGGTAGCCATCTGACCAATCAGAGCAGAGTAGGCACAACGAAGGAAGGGGTTTAGAGAGACTGAATAATTCTTGTTTGAGAATCGCTGGGAAATGAGGCGATTTTAAACATATTTTGAGAAAACAAAAGCATTTTTTTCAACCTATTGTAGGAGACTCCCAAAACAATTGGAGCCTATAAGACCATCAAAATAAAGTGTTACAGTCACATTATCTGATATTTTGTATTTATTTTCAGTCATTTAAAGCCAAATTCTACTCCCTCAATCAGCGCTCTCAATTTGTTATTTTTTAATTGTTCATTTACTTTATGTTAATGAAACCACTCACTGAAAAAGTGAACAAAATATAATTATTTTGTCAAAATAAACATAATAAGGTTAACCTTTCCTAAAGTGATTATTTTGGACACTTGTATTAACTTATAAAAGAACTGTTACTTGCAAAAAAAGATAAGTACGCCATAAGACCAGGTAAATTACTTTAAGCAAAACACACACACACACACCTATTTATGCATATAAAGTTTCCTGACTAAAGATTTTAGTTCTTTAACTGCAAGAAATGAATGACATTTCCTTGTGGTGTCTTTACAAGCTAGTGCTTGTGTGAGAAATTGTTCAGCATCTGAAACGTATGCTGTACATTAGGCTTTTATGCGCCTGCCTCCTGAAAACTCTTCTCCCCATCTGTGGACAGGGGTGTGGAAAACGGCTTTTCTTTTTTAACATCTTCTGCACTTACAGTGCATTTAATGAAGGGCTGGATTACTGGTGTGGTTATATATGCACGAGTATGTTAACGCACCTCTGTTTTAGGGAACTCTGAGTATGTGAACTCCACTGTGGGTACGGCAAGCTGACTGGAGAAAAAGCTCAAATCTCCAGGTGTCTGCAGAGAGCTGACATTGGGACCAGGACAACTACCTCTGCTGCAGCCCATCGAATGCCTCTGAAAGAAAAACACACGTGCGTCATGACAATGTTGCAAGAAAATACACCAATCCACAAAGCGGTCTGGTCAAGGCTATGCTTCTCTTTCTAGCGAACAGAAAAACTCGATTAGACGTAGCACAATGATCTTAGCAGATTAATACAGTAATGATATGTGGGGAATGCATTTAAGTAAAGAGCTTTGATTGAGAGGTACGTGAAGTTTTTTTTTTTTTTTTTCATATGAGTTGAGGGCGTTGAGGATGTGATGTTTATGAAATATTTGCATTATTGCTAATGCAGTAAGCTAAGTGTTTTCATTTAATTTTTGTTTTTGTTATTGAACGGCTCAGCATTCCACCTGCCATATTGTCTTCGTTTTCAAGAAAATGAATTTCTTTCCATGTAGAGTTTATCAAAGTTTGTATAATTCGCAGCTTCTCTCTACACAACAACAATAACATGCTTTTCAATCTAATTTGTAGTTGCAGATAATGCCCTTCATAAAGGCCCTGCCTAAACCCTGAACTGCTATTGATTTCTCATTGAGTGGTGGTTTAGGATTAATCTGTTTTGGTTGAATCTGGCCCTCGGCTATTTAATAACCAAGTTTAAACGCATTGATCACAAAACTGCCGCTAAATGAACAGATTCTGTTCTGCTGTACAGTAACTCACACGTGCCATAATAATGTTTGTCAACTTACAAAAATACATGCAGCTACGTAAAACCTCAAACAAGCGCAAACGATGACTGACGGGGTCAAAATCAATGTAAATCTATACAAACGTTGCTTGAAAGAGCAAAAAAAAAATAAATACGAACTACAGATCGCTGTGTTGCAATCAACTGTAACCAGCAACTTAATTAATTCATATCAGACAGGCCCTGAAAAACAAACGTAACAGCTGCAGCTGGACTCAAGACCTGGTATACTTCTTTTTGTGTTTCACAGAAATACACACAGTCATGGCCAAAAATATTGGCACCCTTGCAATTCTGTCAGAAAATGCAACCCTTCTCTCAGAAAATTGTTGCAGTTGAAAATGTTTTGGTAATTGTTTATTTTATTTTTATTTTTGCATTGGAACAACAACAACAACAAAAAAAAAAATTAACACTTTACAATAAGGTGTCGTTTGTTAACATTCATTAATTAACAAACACTGAACAATAAATTACAGTATTTATTTATTTTTGTAAAGGTTTAGTTCCTAAAAATAGAATCGTTCATTGTTAGTTCACGGTAGTTCACCGTGCATTAACTAATGTTAACAAACACAATTTTAATAATGCTTTAGTAAATGCTGAAATTAGCATTAACTAATATTGATGAATGTTGTAGCAGTATTGTTTATTCCTTATTCATGTTAACTAATGTTGTTATAGATATATAGATAGTTATATATATATAGATAAAAAAATATATAGAGAAGAAAATCTTACACAAGATAAAATTTCACACCGAGCTCAAAAACAGATTGAACAACATTACTGGCACCTTGTCAAAATTGTAAGAAATAATTGCTTTAAGTATGTTATGCTCCTTAATGCGTATTGAATTGAACTGAAAATATGAACACAAAGGTGTTTTGTCTATCCGTGTGTGTTAAATATAAGGACTTGAATGTATGTTAGCCATGTGTACCAAATAAAAGATTAATGTGTGTGTGTAGCTGTTATTCACTTTGTTATGTGGACCAAATGTCCCCACAAGGATAGCACTTTTTTATCAGGACATTTTTAGTTCCTCATGAGGAAACACGCTTATAAATCACACAGAATTAACTTTTTTTTTTTTCTCTTCTAAAAATGCAGAAGGTTTCCTGTGAGGGGAAGGTTTACAGTTTTGTACAGTATGAAAGCCATTACACCTATAAACGTAGAAAGACAGTGTGTGTGTGTTTTCCATTCTTCTTTAACTTTTGTTGAAAGAAGGAGGCCAGACATTTTCGGTTTCTGCTTGTAGAAGTGAAGAGAGATTTTTCAAAGACTTGGGGAATATTTCTGATTAATCATTGAAATATTTCAAATATTTATAAAAATGATAGGCATCTTCCATTTTTGTATTCAATTAAAAATGTATAACATTTAATTAATAAATGCATGCATGCACTTTATTAAGTTCTAAAACAACTAATATTTATTTAGAGAAATGATTTATAAGTATAGGAATGCTAGCTAAAATCTGATGAAAGGATATGTATAACTGAGGAGTTATTCATTCTTTTAAAAGTTTAACAGAATCAAGTTGATTCAGTAATATTAAGGGTTTTTTTGACAAATAATTTAGTGCAGTTTTTTGCTCAGCATTGTGTTCGTTCATATTTACACACATTTGGTGAGTTACTGTAATGTGCTGACTTCCATACTCTCACTGATATGATATTGAAAATCTGACTGACTTATCCTGATGAAGTTCTTTCCCCATTAGTTTAGCATACCTCTTCAAAATGCAACCATATAAAAAAAAACTAAAATTTACTCACAATAAAAAATGAATTCACTGAAGCAATCAAATAATGTAATTTTTGCTATAGGAAAATACCTATCTGTATTTAAACAATGTAGGAATACACTGTTCATATATATATATATATATATATATATATATATATATATATATATATATATATATATATATATATATATAAAACACACATACATACACACACACACACACACACACAGCGATACTTGCAGTGATGCTTTTATAGTACCTTATACTTATTTCAAATTATTTCAGAAACAAACATTAGTCTACCTCAATGTTAATGTGATTAATTTTAATCCGACTTTAAATTATTATTATTTTTTTCTCTTTTTTTAAATGACTTGCGCCACAAGAGCTCAGAAGTAGGGGAGGGGAGCACATAATGAACTGCATTATCAGCTTGAATCATTAATATTAATTATGTGACATGATGATTTGCAAAACAGTCATATATGCCCCAGAGAGAGCATATAAGACATATTCTCTGCCTTGTGAGTCTATTTTCGCACCGTGCATGGATTACTGTAACGTTCGGTGCTTCATTCTGAAAAAAAAGTGGACTCCTTCATCTTCATAGGCAGCAAAAGCCATTAAAGTCAAAATTAGCCACAAATTCCTGAGGTAAAATGTGACAGCAGAAACAGCTTGGGAGCGGCAAGAAAGAGGGAGAATAGGTAATTTCTGCACAGCAATTCCTTTTCCCCGCGAGGAGAATCAATATTTAATTTCTCTGTCTGCAATGATAACGAGATGGCAAAATCATTGTTTATATATTTGAGCTTGAATAGACCTGTGGGTAGTGAGGAGAGAGAGAGTTGTACTGGCAGACAGCCACAGCAAATGAAGCTGCTCGTCCACTCAGCTGATGGGAAGCAAACCGCATTGCCTGCTAAAGACCATTAGCAAATGAGCAGGCTTTTACCATGCCATTGTGATCGCTGTGATCCAGTGACCGACAACTTCAACGTCTAAACACAAACCACCCACACATCATCACAGGCCGCCGAATGAAAGCTATGCAAAAATTTGGGAAGGATGATCGGTGGCATAAGCACCGTCTCTGCAACTACAGGCATTTGTCCTGGGGGCTGAATTACTTGAATTAGTTATTTTTTGAACAATAATTGCAAATGCGGTTACCATACGTCAACTGAAATGTTGTAAAAAGCGGCCATTTATTTTCCTTTCAGAAATGATTTGGGCCACAGGATCTGCTGGGGGTTGATTTGATTATTATTTATTTATTTATTTATTTTTTATTAAATCTAACACATTTTATATAACCGTCTTATGTGCAGGCACATAAATGAATGAAGAAGTAAATAAATTGCCATGCCTTCATTTAGTTTATGCCACTAACAGCTATGCTGCTTAATATGTTTTTGAAATCTGTGATAACTTTTATCAGGAATGTTTGGATGAATTAAACATTAAAAACAACAGTATGTGTTCAACATTACAAATTGCATTATTATTATTATTATTATTATTATTATAATTTCACAATATAACTATTTTTTATCAAATAAATACAGCCTTGATGAGCATAAAGACTAAAAGAAAAAATGATCTTACTGAACCACAGTGTACAGAGTATTAGTGGATATATTAAATAATGCAAGTGTGTTTTATGATAGATTACTGTATAAGATTAACAGGAACCAAAGCTGTTAAAAACATAGATGTGGAAAAACCTAAAATGGCCAGATCCTTGAATGCTTCCCACTGTTTGCTGCACACTGTTATTTCAATCAAGATGTGCGTGTGCTAAAACTGCTTCGGAATGAATGGGGGAAGAAAAAAAAAAATGCACAAAGTAAAAGGTACCTGAGATAATTCATCAATTCACAGTTGCAAAATGACTATTTGTATTTAACAAAATATGCCATCAAACAAATTTCTTACAACACAAAGATAAAGAGAGAGAGAGAGAGAGAGAGAGAGAGAGAGAGAGAGAGAGAGAGAGAGAGAGAGAGAAGGGCCAGCAAATCTGTGAACAAAACTGTTATCTCGTTCTGAATGCGCTGGAGACGGAGAATGACCTTGCATTGTGGAGATAATTTATTCTCAGAGAAGGTGACCTTTGGAAATTACATTTGCAGAGAAGTGGAATTGGAAGCACTGATACATTTATAAAAAGAAGAGACAAAATGGATGAATAAGACTGAGATCATTTAAAAAAAAAAAAAAAAAAAAAAAAACACAACAAGAAGGGTGTCACTGTGCATAGTGTGAGAGGTCTGCCATCACTGTACAGATGGTGGCGCACCTGAGCCTTTTAAAACAACATGACAAAAAAAGCAGGATGAGCTTAATGCGTCTATTTAAAATGAAAGACTAACATGGAAATCATTTAAAAGTGTCTCCAGTGGCAGTTGCATATGAAAAAGACCTTTAGAAATGTGTTGCTATGATGCTCAATGAAAAAAGTTTTTCCTGTTTTACGGCAGCTAGTTATTAAACAGAAATTGTCATGACTGCTTTCTGAATGAAACCCAGTAATTAACGGCTTTTAGCGTCTGCTCTGTTTTCGTGCCCGTCATTCATTCCTCTAAGTGACCTTTTTTTTTTTTTTTTTTTTTTTTTTTTTAAACGCAGAAAGATCCAGTTGTCTAGTACCGAGAGAGCTCGAATGTTTGCTCATAAAATATTTGTTTAATTAAACACCTGGATACACGTGGCAAAACTTCGAGCTTAAGCTGCCAGCGGAGCGGGTTAGATTCCTGATGAAAAACAAGTTCCCGGGATAAACAAGTGTAGTGCGAGCGGAGAGAGGCTGCTAATTTGTTGCCTGTTGGCCAGCGAGAGGCTATTGATTGGGAACTAATTGATTGCCAGCTGAAGTGATAAACCATGTGCTTGTGCAGACAGCATCACTAATACAGGAAGGGAGCGTCTGAAATCACATCGTGGCCTCCAGTAAGAGAGCAGAGCCACACATGCTACGGTGATAAATGATCTCCAACATCTGTGATCAGGCCCTGTGCTGCACTCTTTATTCAATCGATGAGATCTCTGTGTGGTTAAGCACAAATCTAAGATGGTTAATGCAAGGAAATGATTTAATCTAGTGCCAGGCACTGCAGTGTTTCAGCTGCAATGCATTTGGCTCGAAAACGGTCCACAAATTGCTACAAAACTCATTATAGAAGTAAAACATGTCTTTTTTTTTTTTTTTTGCCTAGTCATGATTGCGGTGAATGTAAGCAATCAAATCTCAGTGAATGCATGACTGATGCAATACAATGTAAGCAGCATTTACTACAGACGTTTTTTTTTTATTATTTCATTTCATTCTGCGAGGGGGGAAAAAAAAAATATCTGTTTAATGACTACATTTTAGTGTTTAGTGCTTGCAACTCATATAAGAGACAAACAGGGCAGTTGCTCTTTTTTATTACTGTGAAATGGGCATTGGATTGTGAAGTTAGACATAAAAGTGAAATTCTTACATGAAAGAAATTTTATGTTTCTGCCAGTGGCGGACGGGAGTGAGGAATCACAGCTGTGCTCCCAAACTACTAAAGAGAAAAAAAAGTGCTGAAATCCAAAATACACAATTAGGAATACAAAGCTAAATCCTTAGACTTCGACTCCATTTCTGAGTACTATGTAAAGAGTTATTTTTAAAGGTCCCATATTGTCAAGCCTGAAATTTCCTGGCTTTTTTCACGATAAGCGAGGTCTAGGGGCTTTGTGACTTCCACATAAGTTTCAATCCACAGTAAACTCCACACATCCTGCTTAAAGTAGCTGTTTCTTCACAAGCTGTTGTGACTTAAAATGTCTGATCTACTCAGTCATCGTTGAGCAGCAACAACTTGGAAACATGTCGAAAAGGTAGAATGAACTAGATTGGCCAACCTGTAGCTGACTGCAAGGATCTGACAGGATTTTTGCTTTGAGTTGAATCACATCTAACGTGTAAGTTACAGTAAAGACAAACTGATCGTATCTAAATAGTCATGTTAATAATGTGTACATTTCTGTATCAGCAGGCAACTATTTGTACAGCTACGTTATGTACGCACAGGCATTATTTCATAAACAAGATAGTCGTAAAATGCAATAAACTTTAGACATGCCGATAATAACAAAAGACTATACTTTATTTAACCGTTTCTGATAAGAAGTGTGCAAACTCGAGCATTTTTGATGGTGGGTTCTATCTAGTCTGCTCGTTTTATCATGTTTAACCACAGCTGTGGTCGTTTTTTGTTTTTTTTTGTCTATGGGTGGCATAGGTTATGCGATCATATTTCTAATTTGAGGCTGTATTACAATGATTATGTAGCTAATCTGCGTTGTATTTAATGAGTCGCCTCAGTCTTCCCTTTCTTTTGCATAATCGTGACGTCTTTACATTTGATTGGCCTGCTTGTGCGTCACTAAGAAAGAACAGGCCAATCAGAAGAGATGCTCATAAATATTAATTAGACAGGTCATAATCGACCAGAGAAAGGCACTGCAAAAACATTTTGAGATGTTTTTGTATTTGTGATCAACGACTAAAGGGCTCTACATTTAAGAGTGTAATGGTTTTACAGATGTTCACTAACCTATGAAAGATGCACACACATACAAACACATGTTGGTATTTGTGTTTACGAGGGCTCTACATTGGTGTAATGGTTTTTATACTGTACAAACTGCTATCGCCCCACACGTAAACCTACCCCTTGCAGGAAACTTTGAGCAGTTTTAGATTATCAAAAAACCTTTTGAATTGTGGGGACATTGGTAATACCTCTGTCATAACCATGTCATTAAACATTTGTGTCCCCATAAACTACAAATTCCAACACACACACACACGGTTTCCACAAAAGTACTAATCAGCACAATTGTTTTCAACACTAGCTATGTTTCCATTCCCCTATTTTCATGCACATTCTGGGATGTCGCACAACAAAACAAAACAAACAAACAAAAAAATGCCGGAAGGAAATGCTGGATAAATCTGATTATCCATTATGAAAATGTGCATTAAACACTTTTACCACTAAATTCCTTAATGCACATTAAATAGACAAGTGACTTTGCGATAGGACGGCATAATAGGACCAACCAACGTTTAATATATTCCAAAACATAATGTATTCCTATGTTGTCAAAGTTGCATTTTCAGCATCATTACTCTCCAGAAATCACTCTAATATATTTTGTACATTATACACTTTACAGTGAGACACACACAATGATAAAAAAAAAGAAATATGACGTGATGTCATTTATTAACCACAAAGGAGTAATCTATCTTTTTCCACTGAAAAACGAATATAGGAAGAGACGATTGTGGGTAATAGAAAGCCTCATTTGTGTTGAATAGAGCTGGGTGACAATGAACTCACTGTAAGAGAAATCTAAGACAGTATGCATAAGACGCCTTCCTACGAAGCCTGCCAAATGCTTTCACTAATGGCTTGCAATTAGTGTGTCATGGCATGCACACAAAACATGCATTATCTTGATGAAATCCAAGCGAAAAGGGTCTAATCTAGAGAATGGCAGATGATGTTATCGTGCTGGGGACCCGACCAGGCTTTTATGAAGTGTTGAGTGACGGGACAGCAGCTTCACAGAATGAAGAGTTACAGCCCAACAGACTGCCGGGGGCAACTTCGCATTCGGTCCCGCCACATGATTTCCTTGGAAGAGCCTGCCCTCGGCGGCCTTGCCTTCTGTTTGTGTCATCGGCTATACTGGCAGAGTCATTTGCGATCAGTGGATCTTGACGCACAAGAAGGAACTGAGTAACATTGACAAAAGCATTATCAGATCTAAGGGTTATCAGATGCATGCGAGTCTGAAACATAATCCTCGGTTGGTTTTTACAGTATTGATCACGGGTCCGCTAAGGTCAGTAATCTATCAAAAATGTCAGACCGCTGTTTTCCAGCTCCTCTTATTTTGCTGTAGTCCATCACTGAAATGTTTTGACCAACGCTTGCACCGAGTCTGAGGCAAAGCCAAGCTTTTTAGAGCGCTTCAAAGAGCGTAAATGCTTAGAATGTTTTTCATTTTGAGAGAAAGACTCTTTCAAAGAGTATTTCATCTTCTTTTCAAGTCATGAAAAGAAAGCCAGCGTGCACTGACAGAAAATGAAATGCAACACATATAGGTGGCTTGAATTCCAATTCTGCAGAGGTAAAATGCTGAGATAATGCGGTTGGTGTGATATGTGCAGAGGCAGATGATTACTCTTGAGAACAGAAATTCACATTTAGCTAGATTATGTTTTTATTACAAAGGCCTGAAACATAAAACAGAATGCACTTGGTGAACTCAGCGAGAAACAGCAGGCATCTTCACCACAGATGAGGTCTCAGCCTCAGTCGTCACGCCCACGGGCCTTTGGTTGAACATCTGAAGAAGGCGGCACGCAAAACAGAGTTGCAAAGTTGTCATGTGTGTGCTGGGTTTTTTTTGATGGTCCACATAAAATGCTATCATGATGGCAGAAAAAAGGGTTACACTTTATTTTGCTAGTCCGCTTTAGACATTCTACCAACTATAAGTAACTTTGTAACTACATGTAACTAATTCCTATTCATTTGATACATGTCTACTAACTCTCAGAGAAGACTTTTAGGGTACGCTTAAGGTTAATAGAGTAACTTGACATATACTTGCAAAGATTCCCATAATCAGTATGCAGTGTGTTTTGAACCCATCAAAATAAAGTGTTAAAAGATATTAAGCAGACTACTAATTCTATAATGACTGCTAGTTGACAAGTAAAGTTACATACTGTTTGCAGAATATCTAGCTGACTACGGAAATAAAGTCTTACTTAAAAAAAAAAGCTGTTCATTTAATGAGTTATCAGACACTATTAGATATAATGGCATAGCATTTTGATAGATTTCTGCTAGAGAGAGAAAAAGTATAGTACTGGATGATAATATTTTAATGATAATATTTACTAACGGATACATAAAAGACGACAACAGAAAACTGGATTCTAATTTATTTGGAGCAGTCAGGACCACTCATGGATTACATAAAACAAAAATGGGAACAAATAACAGAGGAAGACTGGACAGATGCATGTGTTATACATGCAAAAACTACAAACTCAAGATGTTGGAGAAAATTTGGATTGAAAACTACGTTCTTATCTACGCTCTTGTTGTAGATGATGTGGAACCTCAATGGCTAATCACTTTCACTGGATGTTTTGGGCGTTCAGTGAAAACGCAGATATAACTTTGCTGGACCTTTAGCTAAACGTTCTTAGAAAATGATTTTGTTAGCTGGGTCAACATGGTTGGCATTATGAAACATTCGTGGAGCAGCTTTGACTTTTTTGTTTTCTTTTTTTTATTTATGATACCATCAATTAAAGTTTATGATACCATCAGTTAAATTAAATTTGACATGAGCTGCACTTGCATGACTAAAAATAGCTGCCAGTGTGCACTCCCAAGCATTGAAAGGACTTTGTCTCTGAAAGTTCACTTGAAGGCAAACTGAAATCAAGAGGAAATTGTGCACATACCAGTTTAACAAATGCTTAGTTTTTTTTTATTCCATGTCCATGTAATAAACCATCCACTGTAAACTCTAGTTTGTAGACGTTATGACTGTACAAAAGCAAAAATAGTTTCCAATCTCAAACCTAAGCCTGGCTTTGATAAACAACATAATGTACAGCAATCTGCATTTCTCTATAATCAAAATGGACTTTCTTTTTTGAAAGAAGATTACATGTTTTACTGATGTTCTTTAAACATTTCACATCTGAAAACAATTGCGCTGTCAGATTTTATATAGGTCAGATTTATGTGAACCAATATGAGGTACTGCGTGGGACAAGGTGGGCTGAAACAAATACCAAGGTTATTACTAAAAGCACAAGATGCGATGTCCTTTATCTGTCAGAGACAGCAATGTGCGCTGATATATACTGCTTAGGACACATAAATAACAAAACATGTCTTGATCGTTATTTAGTGCAGCTTACCTTAAGATCACAGTGAAATAGTATGTTTTATCTGTGGCACAAGTTGTGTACATAAGACAAATAACTATTTGTAATAATCCACAAATAATTCACAAGACTTTAGCAGATCATTTAAAGCTCTGTGAAGCAAAAAAACTGGATATCTGTATTAGATAAATCCATTGTACGGATGTTTTAACTCTAAACTGTCACTTGTGGACAAAGTACATAATCCATAATTATGCTTCCTCTGGTGAAAAAAATAATCTAAAAATCTAAATCCACCAACATAGCTGTTGCGAACTGTTTTCATTTGAAGTGTGCTTAATCTTAGCATACTTCTCTACTGATTCAGACGATATTTCCTTTTCGTTGGAGAAGGCGATAAATACTAGCAATACTAACAGATAAAAAGAAAATATGCTAAATATTAACTGATAGACTGGAGTGGCCCGGATAAATTTTATTATTATATTTTTATCAGATGTTTGGACTTATTCTTACGGCACTCATTCATTAAAGAGGATTCGCTGGTGAGCAAGTAAAGTAATGGTGACAAAAATTTTCATTAAATTGGTCATTCATTTTGTGTTTTTTTACTTGACCTTACTGCACGTTTGCCACAGTTTCAAAGAGAAATGTCCACTGAGTGGCGCTAAAGTAGAGGTTCAATACGTGAACCATGGTACATTTTTATTACGTTAATATAGGTATGTATGGCAGTTCAGATTTTAAATATCCGTAGACTGTTGCTAAAAGTTAATGCTATAATGGTGTCAGAAATATGCATTAAACCGAATCAAACCCTAAATCTACCAAACTTTGTTGATGCAATCAAGCCATTTTAACTTCCTTTTGCACTGATATTTTTTGTTAAACCGTAGTTACACAGGATTCAAACCAGAGCTCCTCGCCTCTCACCTATCGTCTATGAAAACCCATAGATATGAAGACATATGAGATATTCAAAAGCATCATTTTTCGAATATCCCAGCATATTGATACTGTTTTCAAGTCATAAGAATTCAAAACTCTATCCATTAGTTTGAAAAGGAATAAAAGGAGTCTTACTGCTTCTAGTGTTCACTTCTTTTGGAAACTGCACTGATATGTACTTGTCGGTACGTCTTTGGCGTCTCGCTAAAAAGTGCACCAAGGTACGTTTATGCAATGAGACCAGGTAGGTAATTTCAGTTTAAAATAGACAGACACGCACATGTTGCTACAACAATACCCAATTAAACACTAAAAAGTCTCTCAATTTACTTTGTGTTTTGCTCTGTAATCCCAACAGAAGTACTTCCTTTATTATAATTGGTTCCAGAGCACCCATTGAAAACATCACCGCAGTAGCATCTCTCTTCCAAAGACAGCTGCAAAGCAAGATAAGTGGAAAGTATTACTTCCATACCTCTAACATGATTTATAGTGTTGTTACGACATCTCCAAATATTGAAAGTGCTGTGGATACCTGATGCCTCCAAGAGAACGTCTTCGAAAGATAAATCGCACAATTGCGGCAATCCAAGATGACTAGAAAAACTGCACATACAATTAGAGGCAAGAGGTCACACAAAGTAAGCACAGCTTAGAGATTTTAATGCCACCAAGGGACAAACTGATGGCTGAAAGGAAAAAGCTCACACGCGCATGTGATGCATCTGGTTAATAATATAGCGCTGGGACACAAGGATGAAGGACTGCGATATTGATTTAAGCAGAATAAAAGAATAACAATTACTTCATAAAAACAAAAATAAACCTTTCTTTTATCGCACCTGGCAATTGGAAGTCATTCATCCAAGTCATCCTCAAACAGTCCCTGTGCATCTTTGATTGGATGGTATTCCATTCAATTAGCATGCTAATGAGGGCATCTTGTGTCTCATTGCGTCGAAGGCTCTGACAGGACAACGGCAATTAGCATAAGCCATTATCAATTTACTGAGAGACAGAGACTGATTGGTGGAGGGGAGGCGTAGGCCACGGAGCTGGACTTTTAGACAATGAAAAGTGCTGATGCTAAACGGTTTTCCTCCTTGTTGTGATCACGCCACAGGACAGCAGGTAGGAATTTGCATATCGGATAAACAAGAGGTTGTGCATTCACATTCAAGGAGATTTAATTTTATTTATTTATTTATTTAAATTTTGTTTACCAAGATGGTTATTTAGCTCAAACTTCTAAAGAGACCTTGAATGGCATCTTGATCGAGCTGAATGAACTACCGTATGAGTATCTCAGTTCAAAGAATTCAGAGCGTTCAAAGACATTTCAGATTCGTCTCAATGAAGGTACTTTGTGAATTTTTTAAAGTTCACTGAAACAAAAAATCAGAACTACGCAATAATATATCAGTGGAATCAGTGAATGGGACACACATTTTTGCTACTTTAGAAATATTCTTTTCATGAGTTTTTAAGATCCACTTCAACAATTCACGGCAGAAAGAATATAAAAACACTATTGAGTCCAAACCTTTGGCTCAGAAAGTATGCCAATGAAATGCACAAATTATTTGCAAAAATATTTAACACATTCATGGTTTGGCATTGTGTACAATGCATATTTTTTGCTCTTATGATATATTGCTTTTGATCTTTTTAATCTTTTTAAGTTTAAATTAAATTTACCTACTATCTAAAAGTACAGAACCACAAAAAAATGTTTACTGCAGTAAAAGCATAAGCACTTATCCTTTCATGTTTATTTCAGCAAAAGTACTATATGTATGTATGTATGTATGTATGTATGTATATATATATATATATATATATATATATATATATATATATATATATATATATATATATATATATATATATATATATACATATACACACACACTAAAAAGTACTGATCATATTCAGTTTAAGCGACATAGCATGCACACGCGCACACACACATATATATAAGTAACCACATTGCATACTAGGCCCTAAAGCATTTTTTAAATTAAATATAAAGGCATAAAAAGTATAAGCATAAACAACAAAAATGAATAAATATGGATGAAAAAAAGTTTTCTGAAACAAGTGGGAATTTTCCAAACGTGCTCCAGCTCTTTTTTTTGTTAAATTTATGACAAATAATCCAAAGTCGCCATTTTATAAGAAAGGAGCTATAAGCACATATATGCACACAATTCCTGCAGCTCTTCAAGCAGGCGCTTAGTGTTATGCAAAGCATACCCGAAGCCATATTGCAAAACTTCTCTGCCTATTCACATCGCAGTCTCATCAATTCCTTTTTCCCCAGTGAACTACTTTACAAACATAATGGCCAGACCTAATTATTCCACTGAACTCACGCTATTTCTTTCTTAGAAGTTTTGCAGGCGAGATTTCGATAGTGGCAGCGGTGCAGATCTGAGCTTACTTTATTAGATTGAAATGTCACAGGTGGACTGGCATTTAGGTTAATGAAGAAAATTATTGTCTGGTTTAAAATAATAGGGCATGCTGTCATTGGATCAGGGCCCCTGACCTACAGCACGCTATACAAAGCAACGGATACATTGGCAATATCTAAATGCATTAACCTTTTCTGTTGCTCTATTCACATTAGTACAATTACCTGACGCTAAAGAGACTGTCAGTATGAGTTAAAACTTACTGAAGTTGCCTCAAAGTTACACAGAGTTAATAAGCAAGGTTTTTAAAGAGTTTAGTCCTAATTTTCGCCAAACTACAATATATTCACGCAAATCATAAATGAACCTGTCAGAATGAGTAAGTTGCTCCATGTATCTGAAAACTTGAGCAGAACACAAGAGCTATATTAAGGTTAGATAAGTTAGATGAGTTATATCTCACATTATTGGAAATGCCATATGAATGCATAACTCAGTGTTCACTGCAAATGAGATGCAGCAAAGAGGTTTTATGCAAGAAGTTGGGTGAACACTGCTCAAATACCAAGGCCTTGTTGAGTTCATTTACAGTCTAGGATAAGTGTCAATTCTGCATTCAGAATCAAATTCTCTTTAACTTTAA
>NC_056709.1:16255154-16285154 GCF_018831695.1 Puntigrus tetrazona | reverse complement strand
CAGAATAATTTCATTAACACTCCAAAATCATCCATCTGTCTGATTGAATCTTCATGGCTTGCTGATCATGTTAGCAAGCTTTTGTATGGCTGCTCAAGGCTAATCTGTACTATTTTTGTTTTTCCTCCATCGCTTTAGTTGTCAAACTGAGGAAGTGAAAAAGAGAAGTGCTTTTGACCTACTACTAAACTCGACCCTGCACATTGTTGACAGATGCTTCTGTCACGTAATATTTATGATGTATTACACAAATTCAAGCAATTTTTATCTACGTCTAAAATATGAAGATTATATCCAAATTGGTGGCTATAAAGTCACCTGGATGGATCTTGCTCATCATTTGCCCTTTCCATGTTGATATTTTGTTTATTTTTAAATAAATAAATGAATTTAAAATAACAGTACCATGCTTCGACTCCAAAAGCAAACCTGCACATACAATTGGCTACAGTGAACAGCTGAAGTTTAAACTAGAGGCAGTAAAACACCAACAACCTTTTTTTTTACTTTTCACACTATGATGATTATGATTAAAGGGGCATACTATTGATAAGATTAGGAAATGAAGTCAAACACTTTGACTTCAAAATATATATATATATGGCTTTTTTGACATGGTAAACCTAAGACGTTCACCCAGTACGGAGTTGCACTTGTTAATCAAAGCTTTTGAGACAAAACCAGAAAAACAAAAAAGTCTCAATAAAAGAGCTCAAAGACTTGTTCAAACAAGCTAAAGTGGGGAAAAATGTGTTTTTATCTCCCGCTTGCTTCTGACGACATTGGTTTGGATAGGTTTAGTGTAGGCGCGATGAAGCATTAACCATTTTTGGCAACTCACCAGCCATTTAATTTCCTAACTTTGATACCACACTGTAAAAAACTGGCAGCTGTGGTTGCCGGAATTTTACCGTAAAAAAATATGGTAACAACATTTTTAGTGTTAAGTTAAAATTACAGTTAAATACCATAATTTCATGAACTGATATAATGTTAATACACCAACCTGTTAAAGTACTGAATTCTGTTTTGTACCTTTAGAAATACACTTATAACCATCAAATGCAAGTGGTGAGGAGAAAGTCACGTGATGAACCAAAGCTCATCACAAGCAGCTTTTGAATAGTAACATATATGGAACATGCACAGTGTCATTCACACAAACGCCTAACACCATCATGCTAGGACTCATTAAAGTGAAATATACAATAAACATTAGATATAACATACAACCCAAATAACCATAACTGATAAGAAAAACTAAGAAGAAACGTGGCTAGTGTCAGGTTTCCCTGATAATTAAACGGTAAATTACTGTTAACCATTCAACGGGTTTTTACTTTAGCATTTTCACAGTTGTTTTCTGTTAGTATCACAGCCATTTTTACAGTGCAGCAACAAAAACACTGGCCCAATATTTTTATTGGTTTGACGCCACTCTGAATGGTTTATAAAATCTACAGTCATTTAGCAGTGATGTGAACACATGCACGTTTTTTCCAGTGAGCCTGGACCGGAATAGTCAAATATTACCTTCCCCCACTCAAAAGAGCCGATGTTGCCCAATGAGGTTCCCCCCCAGGAGCAGAAGACGATGGTGCGGTCGGGCTGCCAGCCCGCACGGGTTTGAGCCGTCATGGAAGCGATGATCTGAGTCATGACTGCAGAGCCTTTCCCCCAGTCCGCCAACGCACCCTCGTACCAGCTGCCATGACGACTGCCAACCAGTACATATCGATCTACAAGGGGAAACAGAGCGGGAACACTTACACACAAAACAAGAAACAAACTCTCACGCACCGACAAACATGTTCACGCAGGCGGAGGGTCAATCAACTGCATGGGTAAAGCGTCTTGATGAAAACTAGGAGGAACCTTGTCTTTTTAAAAACCTTGTCTTATTTTAAATAGATACATTTGCTAGTGTAACCTAATATATTTGTCTTGATTAAATGAAGTGAAGGCAACATATTAGAATTACTTCTGTAGAACGGCTGCTGAAAAGTCAGTTTTGTGATCAAAAACCGTTTACTGTATTTTCCCAGTCAAATAAATGCAGCCTTGGTGAGCATGAGGGATTTGTTTTAGAAACAAAATCTGTGTGCACTGTACACACAGAGTTATAGTTATGCTTCCCCTGGTTTTGCACACCTTCACATGCATCAACAACATACAAACCAGAAAAGGAACAATTTCTCGTGCAATTAACCGTGAGCTATAAGCGGCACTGGGCCACCTCTGACTGACAGCTAGCGAGGGTAGAAACAGACTCATCGAGCTGACAAGAGCAAAGAACTAAGGAATAATATAACCCACCTGTCCTCTGGAGTACCGCTGCGGTCTTAAGGGAAGTTATTAAAATGACATCGACGTGATAAATAAAGAAGACAGTCAAATGCCAGATAAATGAAAGGTAAACATGTTATAAAAAGACAAAAAGTCAAGTAGAAGAACGCCTCCGCGAGATTTGCGATATGTAATTAGTGGTTGGGCGACCAATTATGACAGGAAAAGAGTGCCGTAAATCTGGGAAGTAAATCACGGTGGGCTTAAATGCATGGACACAGTGACTTTTACAGTCATAGGGGCCGGGGTGAAAGATTAAACGCTTTCATTACATCAGACGTACGATTAAATCATCCTGAAGGTGAAAATAGTGGTCCGTAATTAAAAGCCTATTTTCGGCAGCCAAGTGACCTGCATTTGGACAGTGGCGGCCGACGTTGTTTTAAGAGATTAGTTTGTCATGGCGCTGGGAGGAAAAAGGGCTGTTTCAGCACGTGGGCTCTGATTCGGCTTTATTCGCCCCCTGGACTTGCGCTTTTTCAGCGGATGAAGGAGAGAATGCTTAGATTGCACTCTTGTTTCGCTCTGCTATCACAAATACAATAAAGCACTGTGACAAAGCACTGTGTCTTTGTTATGTCAGACCAAAGAGCGCAGCGGTTTAGGACCATGCCTGGGACACGCTGGCAATACCACAGATAAAATGAGAGCGATTCGTTTTTTTAAATGAAATAATCTTGCATTAACTATGGCAAAAAGCCCTTTTGAGTTTGTAAAATTCGGGTTACAAAAGCACTGTTTTGGTTTTGTGCTGACCTACCTGGATTGGTCTTGCCTTTGAGATATCCAATAACGTTGTGCACACTCTTGAAGGATGCCTGGTTTTCGATGGTTAGATTTATGATTTTTCTTGCTGAGGAACAAACAGAAATTCCAAACAAATTAGTCAAGGTTATGGGACATTGACAGGTCCAAAAGTTCAAATGCAGCTACAAGAGAAAAAAAAAGGAAAAGAGATTGAGTCTTCAATCAGTCAAAAAGCACAGAAAAGGATATAAAAAAATACAATAAAATAAAAATACTGGAACTAAATCCAACAACATATATTTTAATTATGAAATGTATATAATATATATGTAATTATATAATCTACAAAAGTACAATTTAATATTTAACAACAACAACAACAACAACAATAATAATAATAATACATGCATCAAATGCAAGCGAAGGGTCAGTTTTTTTTTTTTTTTCAGAAAAGAAACAAATCAAAATTAAGTGCATTTTTCTACATACAGGTAAAAAAACCCAGTTTTGCTTGTTACGAACCAAAAATATTCATTATATTAAAATACTATTTTTTTTACTTCATGATTTAAGAATTTTTAGATATTTTGGCTGAAACAAAGTAAAAAAAAAAATCTAAACTAGACGAGCATTTTTTGCACATTCTTCTCTATTAAATCGCCTCCTATTATAAGACAGAGCAGATAGCCTTTGCTTTCACCACGCATTTCCGTGTTGCAGAGAAAGTGTACACCATCAGAGCAGCTTAAAAATGTGCCGCCACTGTTCGGCTCACACTCTTACCAATTACACATAAAGGCTCGGTGTGATGGAGTGAATATCAATGAGGCTGATATCCCAGCAGATAAAAAGAAGAAACACCTGGCCCTGGTACACATCCCAAGCCACTTTGTCTCAGGCTCTTACAGCGACATCGCTGAGCCAACATGGAGATGTAAAAATCCTGCAGCGGCCAAGCTTCTGGTTTAAGACAGAGATGGAATTGAAAATTCCTTTTCATGAAAGCCTCAGGATCGCAGGCAGATGCATCAGCTTTGGTGTGCAATGTACACAGTAAGAGGCTTTTTTTTTATTATTTCCTGTATATGTGAACATTAGGAAATAAAGATGAGGTTTGGTACCTCAGATGTAAGATGAAAACGCCGCTGATGTGTACAAATGTGTTTTTTTTTTTACTCTTTGAGAGTAATCAAATTCACTCAGAAAATTCAGCGGGCTTCACACAGTCCCACAAACCCCATTTATCAACCCTGACAACAGCACAAATGACTTTGGGTAAAGAGCAGAAGATGTATATGCAGTTGTAAGGGAGTGTTTAAAAGTGCTGGCGTGCACACGGGTCGCCGTGTGACAGATTTGCCCATTAATCATCAATAGGTATGAGAGGTTACCGGCTATTGAGAGAGGTGAGTGCCTCTGCGTGAGCAAAGTGAAAAAGTGATCTTGTAGGAAAAGAATGAAGAAGTCGAAAGCTGCAGGGGCTCATGTTTTATAAAAGACCCTGAATAAGATGTTCCTTAGAAGTATATACTGTATAAAAAAAACTTGGAGCTCATATGCGATGAAGAACACGAACCACAGACCAGAGAAGAAGCCGATTCACAACCAGGGTGAACACGCAAACCGGGGGCAACTTAAGGGAACTGAGGAAATGTGTTACATTTGTTAAACCTACAAAGTAGAAAATTACGATTTAAGAAAATATTAAATTAAATTAGATGCGTGTTGATTTTCATTTAGGCTTTTGTTCACATTTAAATAATATCAGTGTTATTGACTTCACCTGTAAGTGGTCACTGTCACGCTTAAAAGATGTACGTAAGTGCGTTCATATATTTTAGTAATGACTAAACAGAGCGGCAATGCAGTTTCAAAACAGTGGCGATGAGTGAGGACATTTTTGCTTTATTCATTTTTTGATTTATAAACGACGCGAAAATTCAAGCGAAGCACGAATTAGTGTTGTTACAAATAAAGAATAAAGAAATTAAAAAAGCACAGTACGTTGAACAGAACCCAAAAGCAAAAAAATGAAGGGTTGCGAGTTTTAATAACCCTGGTATTATGTGTATACTAGTTGAGTGTTCCATGTCGTCTTTTATTTCCTGAAGCGAATTGAAAATAACAATCATTCATTTAATTAATTAATTTAACTACAGTGGCAAACTCACAGTTAGGGCAGGTTTAGGGTTAGCAGAATAAGTTTGCATACTTGCAAAGCTTGGTAACACTTCATTTCGATAGTCATTTTACTAACAGTAAGTAAAGTTATTTCAACTAGCAGTTATTGGAGTATCAGTAGACTTAGTAACTTAATACTAATCAGTGCTTAATAACTTCTAACACTTTACACAACAACATACTGACTATGAGAAACAAAGTCAGTGTGTTGTCTGTTGTGAACCCACCAAAATAAAGTGTTAGAAGATATTAGACAATGTATACTTGCTAAAATTACTGCTAGCTGACATGTAGTTGCGAAGTTGCTTACTTTTATTAGAAAGTCTAAAGTGGACTTAAAAAAAAAAAAAAAAAGTGTTACCCAAACTAGTTAAAGACATGCTTTTTGGGTGCAAATTCCGTAATGGTGCAAATACAACTGTGTCCATGCCTTTTCAGCGCTAATTCATCACTGTGAGTCTTTAGTAAATCCTGACAATACTATTTTAACTCCTAGCACACATCTGTTAACTGTCCCTTCAGACTTAAGTCAGCATAACCAGCTCTTTATCACTAACCCCGCATCTAACAAGACGTTATGTCAAAGCCAACAAACAAAAAGTATATAATTACTAGTAAAGCGCACAATAGTTTTACCATTATTTCAAGCCACATTTCATACCATAAAGCCATCATTCAGCATTCGGAGCACTGCACAAGTGTGTTTTATTTCTCATGAGGTGGGAAATGGAGAGAGCAAAACCGATATAGGACGGGTTACCTACGCGCCGCAATCAATAGCGTCATAATTAAAGGAGCGGGTGTGTTTCGATAAAGCTATTCCACACCGTTTTCTGCCAGCGAGCTGTAATTGCATAGAAATTTATTATACTATGAGTTTTCATCTGGAGCACAGCGAGGAGGGGAACACAAGCCCCACAGACGTTCATAGAAAGCACTAATATATTTGGACCCTATCTTGATTTGATTTCTTTACGGTGAATAAATGGATGATGGATCTGGCCGCCTGATCCACTGGAACAAAACACACTCTCACACACAATAATGAATAAATGTCATTCAGGACTATGTCGAAGCATTTTAGATCTTTTCAAAGCCACTGACAATGCATTACCGGCCTCCTAAAAACGGAGTCAAATGCAAAGAGTTGCCGCTCGCATAGTATGCGCTTTTGCGGCTAATGTCTCATTTCCCTGGCAAGGAGGCGCTGACGCAATTAGAGCACGTTTTAGTGATACAGTGAGCCTTAATTGAAAGGGAATGGAATGAAAGAGGGGAGACAGATGGAAACAAATGATTTGAAACCTCTGGAGTGGTCAAAGCTCGGCCCAATCAATAGAGCACAGATTACTAGCTTCAGAGCGTTTGATCCGGTTAATGGAAGAGAGGTGCAGGCTCGGGACCGGCCTGGAGCGGGTCACGGCTGGGAGCTTTCAGACTGAGAAGAGAACTGGAGTGGTGGGAGAGAGCCGGGGGAGAGGCGTCCCTCCCTCTCTGCGGGATCGATGGCGCTCGTGTTGCCGCTGCAGGTTTTCGGCAGACATTGATCGCTGGACATCGGGCTGGTGACAGAAGACAGGTTGTAGCGGCCCGTGTTCCAGTCAGAGTTGGAAAGTGACAAGCACACACTTGTGCATGGGTCCAGAAGTACGCTCATAACTTACATTTTTAGTCTGCATTGCACGATTTTTCATAAACCTAAGTGAAATGTCGAACTGAAACATTTCACATATTCGTAAATATTTTTTATAAAAAAAAATTTTTCATTTAAAAATGTTCTAAATACTAAAACAGATTCATAAAACCATTTAAAGACATCTGTGCCCAGCTGCGCTCATCATGGGTCATAATGTGTGCACTACTTACCAATTTGTACTCTTGAGACAGTGACTCATCAAAACAGGGTAGTTCATGAAAGTTGCAACGATATGTTTGTCTGACTACATTTCACTGCATTTCCATTAGAGATGATTTGGAAATAGAAAGAGACCGTAATAGCACAGATATGCAACCTCCGAGTTCAGTGCTGTCATAACATATAGACGCACATCACTGCTCAAAGCGGATGCTTAGACAAAATTTGGCATCAGATCTAAAAATGTATAAATGTACTGACAGACTTTCACAAAGGCAAAGTTTCAAGCACACATGATCCTCGTGAGAACACCGCGTTGTGGTACTGTCATGAATGTGCATCAAAGTCTGACACGGAAGAGAAGAAATTGTTGAATGAATTAGTTACTTTAGTTTTTTGGACATAAATAGTATTTTCATAGCTTCATAAAATTAAGCTTGGAGCACTGATGTTATGGATTATTTAATGATGTCCCTTGCTATCTTTCTTTGCCTTGAATCTGGTAGTTCCCTTGAATATATTCAGAAGTGCGTTCAAAGATTTCTTAAGCCCTTATGGGTTTGGAACGACATAAGGAGAAGTAATGACATCATTTTTATTTCGGGGTAAACTATGCCTTTAAAGCAAAGAAGTGAGCCATAAGCATGTGCCTGCATTTACCCCAAAATCAAAACATTATGCATCCTGATGCTGTTCCAAACCTGTGTGACTTTCTTTTTCCAGTGGAACACAGAGAAAAAAAAAATCATCTGATGATATTGGCACCTGATGATGCCTTGCCGTTTTCACTTTTGACTTGCTTATGTCTAGAAGACATAACGTTCAATAATATCACCAATTTGATGGGCAGTGGCCCTATTGAACAGTAACAAAACTTTAAATGAACTGAGCTAAAATTTGTCTTCTGTTTCACAGCTAAATCAAATTTGTCAATGTTCTCTTGACTCCATGTTCTGTGAGTTCCTTGCCCCTCGTGATCATGTCGTGCTAAACTTGTCTGTGTGTTATGTTCTGATTGATTTTGTTGTTTTCTCTTGGCCTAGTATAAAAGATGTTAACACTCACCCAAGATTATTGATTATTGAATAGCCATTCCTTGTTTCCATGTTTACCCTTTCTGTGTTTCTAATTTGCCTGTGTTCTTGATCCTTGGACCGTTTCCTTGTTTTTTGATTGATTGCTGCCTGTCTTGCCCACTGCATATATATTGGATTACTCTTTTGCCTCTGCCTTGGATTACGCTGTTTGCTGGTGCTTTGCCCTGCCTGTTTTAACCCTATTTGCGAATAAAAACCTCATGTTTGGATCCTCTGACTCCTGAACTATTTAGTCTAGAACTACAGTAGTCTTATAATCTTGTTCACACTGTGCAAACACCTCCTGTGCACTTACTGTACCCCCGATTTCTCTCAACATGGCAACATGAGAGCAGTGAAGATGTGGGAAACTAAGTTAGTGGTGTTACTTATTTGAAGAAAAAAAAAAAAAAAAAACGATTTCCTTCTAAATTAAAAAGTAATGTTACTTTACTGCAATAGTTAAAGTAATCTGCGCACAAAGCTTGCATTGCTTGTAATGAGCTACCCACAACACTAGTTACTTTATAAACATATGCACCAATTTCTTCTCAAGTTCCCAAGAAGAAAAGAATTTGGAAGGACCTAAGGGTGGGTAAATAATGAGCAGTTCTGGTTTATTGTTGAACAATTTCTTTAATGTCTGTTTTGGAGCTTCAAGATTTTTCTTTAAACCCATTTCCTTTCGTTTTGTCGCTGGGGCCGTAAATCCTTTACTTTCTATCAAACCAAGACAACGGCTCAGCCACAGCGATGGGGTCTCCTGGGCAACCATGCAAAGATAAGAAGCGACTTTTACTCAATGGTAGGAATTAGAGACTAATAACCCCCATTAAAATCTGCAGCAAAAGTCTCCCTTCACACAAACACACATAGAGGGAGGGAGAGACTGAGAGCCGATTCAGAGCTCAGCGTATTTCTGTGTGCGTATGTGGGGGTGGACGCCTGTGTGCACATGTGCATATGCATGTTCCATATGGACAGAATGGCAGGTTTTGACACCTATTAGGATGTGATGAAGCTAACACGTACAAGTGTCTGTAGATTTACGCGTACATCAGGAAACATCACAAGTGCTTGCTGGTGTAGTGCCACTAATTGTCATGCTGTATCGCATAACTCAGAATACCAACGGTGTGAAAACTCTTTTTTTTTTTCTGACAGCACAGACAGAGAGATGTATTGTAAAGTGTGATTCATCATCAACACTGAAAAAGTGTATATATATATATATTTTTTTTTATTATTATTTTTTTTTACAAAATGTTACAAATAATTTCTCTTCATTTTTCTCTTCAACTTTATCATTTTTGAAATAGTTTTATACACACAATGATAATGATAATAATACAGTATACAAACATATTGTTACAATTTCAGTCTATGCTCCCCCTGTCTTAGTGTTCATGAACTCTTATTTTGAAGCATTTCCTCCCCCTTGTTTCCGTTTTCCCTGTTCCCTGCCCACATTGTTAGTCCCCTCGGTAACTTATTAACTCCGCCCCCTTGTTAACGCGTTATCCTGTTTATTTAAGATCGGATCAGTTTTTGACCAAACTGCAGAGTATTGTTTAACTGCTCTACGAGGCCTGGTTTTCCCTGGTTTTCCCTGGTTTCCCCTGGTTTTCCCTGCCCGATTACTGGATTTGCCATCTTGTAGCCCATTTGGATTGAGCTTTGCTTAATTGTTTCCTGACCATTCTTGTGTTTTGCCAGTTCCACACCTCTTTGCCTATGTCTGACCCCGTCTGTTACAGTTTTTTTCTATTGCTAACATCCTTTTGTCCAATTTCTAGTCACATTTTCAAAACTCTAAACACAATTAGCACAACATCCGTTTGTTGTAACCATACCATTAACACAATTCATGTTGTTTTCACACAACTTTTTATTAAATTAACACATTTTTAAAATGCTTACATTTTCTTTTTACACAAGTTTACCCCATAGCAAAATCATGGATCTTTCTTATCATTTTTACAAATGCTTAAACACAGCATGTCAAAAATAAAGAGCTAATGTTCCAAACTCTAACTATATTGTAAAGCCTCTACTTCTGCAACAACAGCAGCTTAAAAGAGCTGATAATAATTATTTTAATTACTGATAATTAAGAGATAGCTGATTCCAATCTTATTGATTAATTCCAAGTAATGGATTACATGGATTTTTACACTTTCTGGACTGGTTTTTGTTCAAAACAATACAGAACAACAGAAAAACTGAAAAAGAAAGAAGATGTCGGGACGAGGAAGAGTTGGACGAGGGAGAGGACAAGGTAGACGAGGGAGAGGACAAGGTAGACGAGGGAGAGGAGAAGGTGGACCGGGACAAGGTAGAAGAGGTAGGGGTAGAGTAAGAGCTGTAAGAGTAAGAGCTGTTGTTACAGATGAAATAAGAGCCACTATTATTGACCACGTGATAAACCATGGTCTGTCATTGAGAGAGGCAGGTGAAAGAGTCCAGCCCAATCTTAGACGGTCAACTGTGGCATCCATTATCCGAATTTTTCAACAAACCAACAGGTAAGCAATGAGTTTCGTGAGGGCCATAATTGCAGTTGTAATGTGTCACAATAACTGTTGGCTGCCAAGATACAAATACAAATATGTACTTTTTTTTTGTTCCTCTAAAGAACACAACGACTTCCTTGCTCTGGGGGAAGAAGAAAACTGCTCACTGAGGACCAAGAGCATGCCATTGTAGGGTGGGTTATTGCTGACAATGCAATAAAACTCAGAGAAATTCAATCCAGAATTGTACAGGACAACCTGGTATTCCAGAATGTGGAAAGCATCAGCCTGGCTACCATCACTCGAACTCTGAACAAACACAGAATTCGAATGAAACAGCTGTACAAAGTGCCCTTTGAAAGAAACAGTGAGCGGGTCAAGGAACTCCGACACCAATATGTCCAGGTGCCTATACAGTACATCCAATTCTTTTACGCTATTCTACAGTTTTTTTCCACTACTATCAATTACTACTCAAGTAAACATACCCACACAGTGAAAAGCATTTAAACATCATGTGTTTGATTTCTTTCAGAGAGTTATGGAGTTGGAGGCTAATCAGACACCACATAAATTCATTTATGTAGATGAGGCAGGATTTAACCTGGCAAAAACTCGTAGACGAGGAAGAAATCTGATTGGAAAAAGGGCCACTGCTGATGTTCCGGGTCAAAGAGGAGCAAATATCACAATGTGTGCTGCAATCTCAAGTGCTGGTTTGGTCCTGCAGAAAAGCCAGATTGGTCCCTTCAACACAGAGCGCCTTCTTTTGTTTTTAGAGGACCTCCACCAACAACTGGTACCAGCAGCAGAAAGGGAACAAGTAGGAGGAAACATGAGGACATTTGTGATTGTATGGGACAATGTAGCGTTCCACCATTCACATGCAATCACAAATTGGTTTGCAGCCCATCTGAGAATGATTTCTCTTTTTCTTCCTCCGTACTCTCCTTTCCTCAGTCCCATTTTTTTCTGCCTGGAGGTGGAAAGTCTATGATCATAGACCACATGATCAGATGTCCCTCCTTGATGCCATGGAGGCTGGCTGCCGAGATATCTCAGCTGAAGACTGCCAAGGGTGGATAAGGCATGCTAAACGTTTCTATCCCAGATGCATAGCAAGAGAAAATATAAGATGTGATGTCGATGAGAACATGTGGCCAGTTGCTGAAGATCGTATAGATTAGAACTTTATTTCTGTTTGTTTTTGTTTTTTGTCTGTTTTTTTGTTTTTTTTTAACTAAAGGCCAAAGGCCTGTTTTTTTTGTTTTTTTTTGGATCACTGACAGCAATTTCATTTAGCTAATTTACTTCAGCAATTCTGTCACTTTTCTTTTACATTTCATAAATTACTGATGAGTCCTCAACTATGCTGTACACATACTGCCCTACAGTAATCCACACATACACAAACACTGGTTTCCATTTTTTTGTGGGGACTCTCAAATTTCTAATCTTGTTTTCTCATGAGGACCAAATAAAGTGTCCCCACAAGGTAAGAATTTACTGGTATTACTATCTTTGTGGGGACATTTTGTCCCCATAAGATGATAAATACCAGGTACACACACACATGCAATGGATTAAATGCATTAAATGGATGTCATATTGTATGTTCTACCCAGGTCAAACCAAAACACGAAGTAATGCAGATTTTTGTAATTAATTGTTAGCATTTTGTCAGTCTATGTGTTATGATTGACTATATGTTTCTGTTGGATTAAAAACTAGTGCTAATGTTTTGATTGAATGATTCAATTTTGAATCAGGTTTGCTGTGTTTTGATAGAGTTAGTATATGTAGAAAAAGGTACTTAGCATTTTGAAATGGAGAGTTTGTATTTATTTAACAAAACATGGTTTTGGCCAGAAAATTAACAATTTGGCTAATTGTGTGATGTTAGTGTGTTGCTGTGTTAAGAGTTTAGAAAAAGTATTTTAAGTATTGGTAAATGCTTGTTAGCAATTGAAAAAAACTGTAATTGACCAGGTTTTTTAATAAGGTCGTATCCGCTCGCCTCCGGATTCCTACATTACACATATTATGTAGACAATATTTTTTGTTTTATATGTGATCAAATCGCAAATACATGTCTAAAAAATATATATATATAATTTACAGAATTAATTAAATAATGTATTCATTCATTTATTTATAATTTTGTCTAAACATGAACGAATGTCCTTGCGTGCTATTCTTTAAAACGTCACCCGTTTTGATATTTTGTTACATAATTGAGAGACGTTCACATGCAAAGAATGGCTAAAGATTAAGAATGAATTCGGGCATAAACAAACATTTATAAATATTAGAAAAAAAAATAAATAATGCAACATGTGCACAGCAGACTGCTCGTGACATATGCCCAAAAACATGTTATGTAAAAATAATAAAATAAAAATGGGCACATTTTGGATTGTGCCAATGACTTCTACTTACAGATCTGTACATTCATCATTGATCAGTGAAAAGCATCATCCCACGTGAAAGACCTTTCCCTGCAGGTTTGTTCACTTAAATCCAATTATGTTCCGATACATGTCATCTCCTCCATCAGTCATTTTTATTTAGCCTGCGGCACATCTACCGCTGCTCCCGTGAACCACATTCAACGTTACATTTGACCTCCCTGAAAGCTCTACATGAGCGAGGGCTGTAAGATGGCTGACCAGTCTTACTCTCATGGTTTCAATTAGGTCCCATGGGCACCCGCTGACTGATGTGGGTAATGGCCTTGGATATGGGCGGCCACGGAGAGGGCGGCTTTAAGATGATGCGTAAAGCCTGTGTAATTTACCACACTCAAGAGTTACACTCGCACTGCCGAGCATAAATCAACAAGCCTTGGCTTTCGGAGCGCACGACCTCTCTCGTCTGGAGCTAAAGAGTGTCATATCACCTCCCGCCAGCAGGTGGAACACTGACGTCATGTGCTCACAGCTGCTTTTGATGGTTAAATCCCCGGCAGAAGCATGAGACTGAGAAGACTAATGAATATCTCAGGCACAAAAGATTGTGTTTCAGAGCTTAGTGGAGACATAAGGATTAACACACATAAGGAAAAAAAAAATCACAAAGCGTGAGAGACACTAACAGAATGGCAGTATAATCGGTTTCTGAAATAGTGAAAAAAGACAATCATATGAATGCCATTAAAGATCGTAGGGTGAGAACCCAAACCCTATAAGTCAGTAACACTTCCTAATAGCATTAAACAATGCTTAAAGAGATGGTTTGCTCCATCACTTATGCTTTTCTGAGACTTTCTTTCTTTTGTGGAATACACAGGACAATAATTTGAATATTGTCCAGAGAACAGTTAAAAAGCAGTCGAATAACTATTTATTTAAAAAAAATAACATTTATCTATTTATTTTTTAGATATTTTTAGTTTAGTTATTTTGTACTGTTCCTTTAACACATCAGTATATCGTATATACTGTATTAGATTCATGCCATTTCAGAATGTGTAATAACTAAAGGTCTGTTTTGCATTTTAATGGAGAGACCAGGGATAGGTTTTTACTATAATGCATAAATGACTAATTTGATTTTTGCATAGACGCAATGCACACACACCCACACACACGGTGTCAACCTTTCAAAAATGTGAATTTAAAAATGTAATTAAAGATAAAATATTTCCTGAAAAATGTAAAGACAATACACACACATACAATGCAGTATAATAGTGTGTGTGTATATATATATATATATATATATATATATATATATATATATATATATATATATATATTTATTAATACTAAAGTAATAATAATAAAAATATGTTTTTAAAAATAAAATGTAAAAAAAAAAGTTATTTTTAAGAAAATATGCAAAATACATAATGTATAAAAAAATTGTGACATTTAATAAATAAATACTCGTTTTAGTTATACATATTAAATTAGATATATTGTAACTGAAAAAAATTACATAAAATAATAATAATAAAAAAAAATTGTATCGTTAAAAGCGCTATATAAATAAAAGTGATTGATTAATTGATTATGGAAAGTCATTGTGAAGCATTGCCAGAAGGTCTCACGTGTGTGATTTGAGGGCTATAAGCAGTGATATTGTGTGAGGCTGAAGAGGGCTGTCTGTTGACAGCTACGGTAAGTGCAGTAGGCGTTGTTTCTGGCCCAGGGCTTACCTGAGGCTGAGGGCATGGCCATGGGGACGCAGGGTCTTCCTTGCCCCGTGGCGGGGGCAGAGAGCAGCACTTTCGCTAAGGAGGCAGATATGGGCTGAACCAGCAATGATGTCAGGTCGTGTCGACCATCTCTTTCGACTGTGAACAGAAAGAAAAAACAACTGCAGTTCTTGCTATAGAAAGGCTTTTACACATCTATATCAAAATGAAAACACTAATAACATCATTCCATCTTCAGAATTTCACCCTCAGCATGCCATTTGCATTGATCATGTCTTTGTGAGCATTTAGAGCGCGTCACGGGGCTCTTAACGGCACACATGAGCAAACCAATTACCCAATCAAAGAGCTTTTCTATTGGTTAACACCTCCTCCGAGTCTTCTCACACATCTTCATCTAGCAGGGCAGATGAACCGCATTAGTCCGTTACGTGCTGCATAAATATAGCTGCATTGGGGCCAGGTGAAGATGCGTTTAGCGATGTGAGGTGAACGAGAAGAGGCGGGGAGAGGAGCTTTGTAATGTGCCGTAAATCAGACGAAAGAGAAAGGAGCGCTGAGAGGAACCTGCACAGCCAGGCGGGGACGTATCAAAGCCCTTGCTCGCCGCTGATTGCGGCTCACGGCCGGCAAACTAATAGGCCTGGAGGTTTTAAGTCTGAAGAAACGGTTTCTAGCAGGCCAATGGGGATTTATATGGACGGAACGCTCCATTGATTCAGCCTCATTAAAATGGCGAAACGGTGAGCCTAATCCTGCTTTAGGAGCAAATTTATTTAGGAGCTTCAATTTTCCAGCAGCGCTTCCGCACCGGTGGGATGGGGTACAGTCATCCACGAATAACAATCAGTAGACCTTTCTGTTACACAACACTCTATTACCTTCCACAGATAAATGTATTCACAGACCACAATTATTTTACAGCGGTTATGCGGGAACGAACGCAGAGGAAGGTACCCTCGAAATCAGCGTATTATTTTCTTAGGTCATGGGAGGATACGGGAAGTGATTATTTGGTTTTGAGTGGGGCTTTTGAAGAACGCTGTACTGAAAGTGCAATTATCCACCCGAGGGTCACAGGGGTCAAAGCTGTGTTTAGATCCCAGTTGATCTCAACTCGTTAGCTTTAACCTTGTAAATGTGAATTAATGTAAATGAAGCTGTTTATAACTACGATGAAATATTAACTGTAAAAATCATTTTTTTTAATATCTATCCGTATACCCTGACGATGCAAAGAAAAAAGGCTCAAACTTAAGCGTTTTTCGTCTACAAATAGTTTTGAAGCATTGTCTTCTGTGATGTGCAACTCAATCGCCTCTGTTAAAAACAACAGTTTTGTTTTAGTTTGTTTCTTAATTGAAATGATATTGTTGTACATAAACCTCAACTCGATATCAGCCCAAAAGTGAACTGAATAAAATGGAGGTTTTGAGAAACAAAGTGAGAACATTTTGTAGTTTAATACTTTAGGGACATGTCTAGAGCACTCATTGATGTGCCTTCTAAATTTTTTTATTTATTTTTTTCCCCCCCAAACTAAAAGAGTACTTTCATTCATCTTGATAAATAAAACACAAACAAGGTTATGGTCAATAGCTTTCATCCTTTCCTGTTAGTTCTATCCGCAGCGCAGCTAAAAATGAACACAAACAAGTTTAAAAGTACAAGATGCCCTCAAAACCCATTAGGTGGTGCTCCAGCTGGAGATATTACAGCTTTGGAAATAAAGTATTCCTGACCTTGATGAACTCCAAAAGAGCGTGTACTCAGCCTGTGGATATACTGCACAAAAGGAAAGAAGGCTACTATAGTAGAGTAAAAACCGTACCACTGGTGTGCATGAGAGGAATGTTTAATACTTCACATGTCAACTAACATGTTGGTCTCTCAGTTAGAATGATTCATGATGCCGGTGAAATGCGCACAAGATCTCCTCTCAATCTCCAGAGGACAGATGTGGGCTGCATGCAGAAGTTATGAGGGGCCGTGTGTCTTTCATTTTCTCCTGTGGTGGTGACACCCATTTGTTTTAGTCTGTCTAGGAAAGCCTCATTACTCGTATATTCTCTCATACTCTGTAACACTATTTCACGGTTACACCTATTACTCGCTTATTAGCATGCATGTTACTAGTTTTAGTTTTATTTATTTATATAGCACATGTCGTGCAACCAAGGTTGACCCTAAATGCTGTACAATCATTTAAATTGGTGGAAGCATCATTATGGATTACGGGCTCTTGTCCGTGGTTTGCTTCACGAAATGTGTGAGTCATGTGGAACAGTCGCGGATTAATAAGTACTTTTATTATCAGCTGTTATAAATGATTCTCGGCCATTTACAGCGGATCCACTGGTGAACAAGTGATGTAATGCAAAATTTCTCTAAATCTGCTCTCAAGAAGAAACAAACTCATCTACATCTTTCATGGCCTGAGGGTAAATTTAAGCAACTTTTCCTTTAATAAAAGCATTGCATATCATTTCAGCATCCACTGGCTGTAAAATGCAGAGCTCTTTAAATAATAATAAGAAAAAAGTTCTATATATAATTTCAGTGATGTTAGAGAACTGCATGAAAAGTGAGTCCTTCCGACATTTTGACATGCAGTACTGTACTTCACACTACCTTTCATGTCGCTGCTTCATTTTAATCACACTAACTAAGCTCCGTTATTCCACACAGAATTACTCACCTGAGCTCCGTGTGAACTTTGTGCGGTACACAGATTCATATCGCGAATCAATTAGATACGCCGTGTCTGATGCCATAGATGCCTCCCTGCTGATGCAACAGGCGGCGTATGTGTAATTTCAGTAGGATGATTTCATTTAGGTAACCAAGATCCATTTAGACAACGATTAACTAATATAATTATGATGAAAGTAAAAGTCAAGGAAGCGCTAATTCACACTATACGGTGCAAACATCAGCACATTCGTACAACAAATGTTGAAGATGATCCAAAAAACTGAGAGAACATCAATTGTTTTTAGCAAACAAGCCTCCCAGGAAGAGTTATTTGCTGAAGTACGATTACCCACAGGGCTTAGACTCATTCCCTCCACACAGAGATGCTCATGAGATATATATTACACGCCTGCGGTGGGGCCATATGTGCAGTGTTCAGATTACAAACACCGCAGTAGTTCACATACAAACTTGCTCATTCAGTCCCGATGTGTTACAAATCAAATCTGTGAGAATGACAAGCTGATGTCGATAAACAGCAGGGACTTCTATCATATTATTAACATACCACTGACAGGAGTTCAGTGTGCCGTATACAGCACGTGGAAAAAGTAGCAAGAAAAGCTTTTCAGATAAACATTGTATAGCATAATTTGAGATCTTTTTAAAACTGTGTTACAGTTTAAACACATCTACTGTACGCGGCCCTGCAATATTTACAGCGCAGCTATTATCTTGTTTTGTGTTTCATTTGAAGGTTATTAAATAGATTTCTCATTTTTTACTTCTGCTTTAATTTTGCAGATTTTCATGCAAATTGAATTCAAAAAAAGCAGGTCATTCATTTCCATGAGAACAATGCCAGCACTTTTCATGCAGAGAACTCACTCATCTCTCTTGAGTTCAAGTGATTGTAGAGACTTGCTTACATCCCTTCAAGTCTTTCATGTGCAAAACCTGTGGTCGCACAACCATAAATTTGTTTATTGTTCTAAACAACTTCTTTCAGTGACTACAGAAAGAAAAGCATGCAAATATTACAACGTATAATGCTTTCCTGGAAACTAAATGATGCATTAATGAAGATACTTCTTATCAATTAACATCCTCTTTTTGCTTTTGTCTTAAGTATATTTTCTCTTTGACAAGATGAAAAGATATTTTATGATAATGAAAGAGGCTTAAGCTACTTGTGGCATGTTTGATAATGTTTGTATTATAAAAACCCCTCACAATTACAACAATCCACAGTCAAACATGATGTTAAAGATGTGGAACAGCCTAAAAACAAATGGAAATTATCCTGATCTTTTAGGAATCTTCAAGGAAGATGCCGTCATTGAATTCTCAAGGCAGCTCAATAGGTTTGAAAACATTGAAAACAGCCAAATACTGATGTCTCCGTCGCCCTTTAACAACTATTCACAAATCAACAGAAGGGTCTCTGACCTAACAATGATCAAAGCAAATTCAAAGATGTTGTATTTAAGTGAACATGAGCTAAAGGTCTGTAAGTGAGTGACATCTCACCAACACATGGAAGGACATTTGCATTCATCACTTAAGGGAGCTTAAAGGAATAGTTCACCCAAAAATGAAAGCCAGGCTGTTTTGGGCCACCATTGACTTCCACAGTAGAAAAAAAATACTATGGAAGTCAATGGTGACCCAAATCAACCTGGTTACAAATTTTCTTCAGAATATCTTTGTGTTCAGTAGAACATAGAAATCCATGCAGGTTTGGAACTACTTGAGGGTGAGTAAATTGTGAATCATTTGTGAAACTATTCTTTTAACTGCGTCCTACTTACTAAAAAATAAAAATAAATAAATAAATAAATACATACATACTAGGCTTTCTCTTAGTCTCTCTCCGTCCAAACCTGTACTATTCTAAACAAATGTCTAAACCTTTAAACTGATGGTTCACTTATTGCATTGATATAATTGTATGTTAAATGAACCAACCAACAAACAAACCCAAAACAATGTTAGGGCATTTTTTTATTATTCACTTAGACTGATGATAAAAACTGGCTCGGAGTTCTTTTTTTTCTTTTGGAATGAATTACCAATTATATGGCAGAAAAGGCAAGACGGTCAAAGATAATCAAGTAAAGGCAATCATTTGAGTAAATAAAACAGAAGATGCAAATCGACCCAGAATTAAAATCCTGCATTCAAGCCCTTCATTTATCTTTTTTGTAATGAATTACCAAATCTATGCCACTCTATAAAATAAATATATTTTGTTCCTGTTGAAATAATATTGCCCCTGCCTTAAACATTCTCGGTCTTGCACGGCGTCCGTTAACTCTGATAGATTAGGGGCTAATCAATGCTCATTTTCATTTTTCGCAGACATCAGTTTGAGTGTCGAAGGCAACCTTATGTTGTTTGCATTTTTGCTGTGTGAGTGGGTTTGTGAGTGACAGCTGGATTTACGCAACTCAAGACGGTCCTTGACATTCAGTTCCACAGCTGACAAAAAAAAAAAGATGGAACCAGCAAACATTCTTCACCAAAAGAAACCCGTTATGAGGTGACATTGTTCCAATCTCCCTGAACCTGCACACCACCTTTCCAAAGACAAGGCATGATTTAACGACAATGCATTATGGAATAATTCAGTGTTTCCAAAAATAACCACAAACCTTCTGCGGCTGAAACCAAGTTTCATTTATTAGATGAATGTATTGAGTGTACAGTATTTGTTCAGATCATCTTTCAGATCTTTCCACTGCTACGAACTCACACGGTAGATATGACCAAACCGATCAATCATATGTTATCCATTAGGCGGTATTCAGTGAATGTGCGTAGTTCCATTGCTCTAAATCAGACGAAAAATCCACAGGCTGCATCCACGCAGAAGAGAACTCAACAGTAACCCACCACAGATGTGTGGGGCCCAAAAAAGCTCTTAAAATGACACTACTTTAATTGACCTTTATTATGCTTTTGTGATTAGTTGCTGGAGTATCAGCAGACCTGAGGGACGGCAAATTCCCATTTAATGATGATTAGGATTTAATGACAGAATAATAGCTTCTCTCTTTGCGTTCTCACCTGCAGGAGCCTCAGACGGCACACAGATCATTGCATGCCCTCAATGTCGCATATATCCACTTATTTTCAAGCAACAGAAGTTTGCTTCACTTTAAAGCAACTTTTGAAATAATTTTCTCAGTAGGGTATGGTTTCTAGCTGCTTAACTACAGAGAAATAAAACTTTTAAGATCTCTGTTAAGTTTGCCTCAGGACAAAATTGATCCTGAGTAGCAGAAAAAAGCCTTGCATCTGTGATTTCTCTTATTTTCCCCACAGTTATGACATCAATAAAGCAATAGCTTTTAAGGGTCTGACCACAAACGACATGCTTACATAACATTTGAATAGAAATGTCAATGATAAAGCAGAACTTAAAAAAATATTATTTAATTTTTTTTTTAACAAAAATACAGTCAAAACAGTAACCATGAAACATTTTTACAACAACATTATATTATATATACTTTATATTCTATTTTTACTACTGGTTCTACTTACTACTGAGTTATAATATCACTAACATTGCTTATTATTATGGTTAGAAATCTAAGTGGTACATAGCAATTTTAAAGGAAATTTTCTGAACTTTTTATTTTTTTGCACACTCAAATTTCAGCTATTTTAGTAGTTGTATCTCTGTCAGATATTGTCCTATCCTAACAAACCATACATAAATGCAAAGCTTATTTAAGCATTGATTTCAGATTAATCTCAACTTATTCACATTTGCCACAGTGGCTGGTTTTGTGGTCCAGGGTCTCCCTGTCTCTCTCACACACACACACACACACACACACACACACACTCACTCACGCATAGACTCACACACACACTTTTTTTAACAGTCCATTTACATTTAAACTCAAACTGCAATTCGACATCCTGAGCAATAACTCAATTCAAATGTACAAATCAAATTTTAAATGGAGCACAGCTCTAACGCTCAGCTCACATTAATAAAAATATATTAAAAATGCAATTCCAGTCTCTGAATATTCGTTACTCATTATTAACATCAGTACTGGCAGTAAAAACATACATTACAAGTTTTTCTGTTTTGAAGTGATCTCTTTCTCACCCAAAGCTGCATTTATATGGTCCAAAATACAATGAACAGAAAATGTAAAAGAACCTAATTTCTTTCAAATAGAAATATTATTAAAATCAGTTCGCATTGCTTACTATTAACATGCATAATACATTGAAAAAGTTTTAATACACACTTTATACTAGTAATAACACTGTATTGCATTGAATACAGCTTCTCTTGAGAAAAAATGGTTGCAGTTTGAATCGAAACCACGTTTTTAGACTACGGGGCATCAAAGCAGAAGGCACATTTTACACCACCGTTGTTAAAACACACTATCCATCTCCTTCGCTTCGTGTAAACACACATCCCAGCTCAGAGCGAGTACGCCGGCTTCTTCATTACTGCCCATTTGTGAGGTGGAGGCATGTGTAAATTCTGCTTCTGGCTAAAGCCATAATCGCCTCACACTCAGCATGCTAAGAGAGGAATGGATTCAGAGCCAGAGGGCTTGAAGAGAGGCACAACTGTAAATTCTTGTCTGGTAAAATTATTCCCTATTTGCAGAGGCTAAACTGTGGCCATGTCTCTCAGGATATATATATATGGCACAGCCCGGGCCCTGCAGGGGAGGTTCATGAGTGAGAGGCAGCTCGACAGCAGCAGCGCTGGACAAAAGTAAATAACATTAGGACTAGGTGATTCTATAAATACTGGGCTGACTTTCGCGGTACACTAAAAACAGTGTCCTTCCTCAATATATTTCTACACTCTCGATTAGCCAGTGTCAAATTTAACCACGAATAGGCCGGAATGCTAACAAAATCCTAGGAGTAATGAAGGTTACCGTCGCTTCATTTTTAACAAGCGTCAAGAAATGTCAGCTCACAGAAATTAAAAACTGCTTGACGTGTTTGTAACTGTGAGAACAAAGGAAAAAATTAATTGGTGGAGCTTGAATGGCTGCTATCTGCATTACTTTTGAATAAACTGAAATTCTCATTACTTAAGTCATAAACACTTTTGCGTAATTAGTTTTATATTAAAACAACGAATACTAATAAATCACATGAAGCAGCTTATGTCAACGAGGTTAATTAATAATGATATTAACCTTTGTGTTGATTGAAACTGGGTTAAACCAAACCAAATGCTGCATGTTTACAAATAATAGTTCTACTTACTTTCTTTCTTACTCTTTTTATCTTGTTTTTTTTTTGTCCACTCGTGTCTTCCACAAGCAAAGAAAGAAAGAAATGGATAAAAACTCTCATTTCACTTATATATCTTGTGTAATTATTTCACATTTTAAACTGTACCGCAGCATCGTAGGCTTTCACAACAGATTAACTGTGATGCTCCCATTTGTTAACATCTAACATGCTTAGAATAAAAGCATCCCTAAAATGAACATGTTTTGATGAATTGTGAAACGCATTTAAAAAAAAACACGAATTCAAACGAACAACTGGAAGGCATGTGCTGATACGGCACGCGAATGAGTCAGAGGAAGTTAGCATGTGAGCATTCATTGCATTTATTCATGTTTTTTACCTGAGGTCTCATATATACATAATGTAACATTTGTAATGTGGCATTTTGAAGTGTGGTTTTATAACCGGTTCTCAAAAGTTTAGGAAAAACCAGGAAAAAAAAAAATCTCATAGTGCGGGTGTGTTTCTGAGCTAGTGAGAAATAAAAAAGGGGGTCTTTCAAAGTCCCGAACATTAGAGATATTTTCCGGTCATTACCAATATTTTGTTATGTAGCCTACGGCAAATCTGCAGCTCTAGAGAATCCGGCCTCATGTAAAGCCCTTAGTGTGTTAAATACAGCCCTTTGGATTTCATCACGTTCCTTTCTTGATGCAATAAAGGCCTTCGGAAAGGGGCCGCGTTTCTGGCACAGTCGGGGTCCGAGCAACAGGGCGGCCCTCCCACCCTCTGCAGATGAGATAAGATGGTCCTAGTCGGCCCAGGGCTTCTGAACGAGATGACAGGGAGCTTATGGCCTGCAGGGCTGCTGCCTGCCCATCCTCCATCAAAAACGCATCTAAACCTCCAAAATGTCATTCCCATTTTGCCGAATGCTGCGAGAGACGGTCTTTTATTTCAGTAGAAATTCTACAAAAAAAAACCTTCTTTCTTATGATACGTTGAAATTTTCCGCCTCTTTCAAGCTTAAAATAAATAATGAAAAGACTCAAAAATGCATTACATCGTCGATGACCGAGGGGACGCGCGGTTCAACATAAGACTGACATATTAATCACGCCAAACAGACAGAAGTGCTGCCACTGAGAAAATGTAGCCAATAGAGTAATTTCCTCAACTTAAGGCCCTTGTGCACTTTGGCAAAGGCGCTATCGTTCTCATACAAAGAGCTGAAGGAGTAGAAGCAACATTTCCATAATGTTATTGACCAAGTGCCACATTTCTGTCTGGAGTGCAATGCACCCTCTGTTTTATTTGCATGTCTATTAGCTGGAATACCAATCAAATGATAGCGATGGTAGAAAAGGCAATTTTCAGCCTGAGTGCATTCCAAATGCTCATTGGTTTAAGGGCAGAAAGTAAAGAGAACACATGAGGATCAACTCTGAGATGCGGGAAAGGGCGTCACTTCGGTAAAGCATTCCTTTAATGAACGCTTCCTTAAAAAGCGCCTAGAGCCCAAGTAATCAAGCTACTCATCAAGTAAACGAACCACCATTTGAAGCGTAATTACGATACAAAAAAGTTTCTCAAATGCAATCATACGTTGCAGAGCATTATTCTCATTCTGTTGTGATATTCTGTGTCTTTTCTGGGAAAAAAAAAAATTTACCTAATAAGAGCAAAATAATGAATGGAAATGATGAAAAGCAGTATGAATCGTTTAAAGACTGAACAACAGTAACGTGAAGTTGCTAGCGGTAACTTTAGAGAATAAAAAACGAATTACCAACAAATAGCTAAAAAAATCAGCTATGAGACTTCTGAAATGTACAAACTTTTATTATTGTTCAGGTTCGCAAAATTAAACTACTGGTAAAAGCATTCATAAAGAAGGAGCTTTTTAACCTTGAGCTATTACATAGAGTATAAATCGGATGGAAATGTGATTAAATGTGTTCTGGTAAAAGTAAAACTGTATCTACATTTCAAAAGTTTAAGGTCTATAGGATTTTTTTTTTTTCCAAAGAAGCCTTTTATGCTCACTGTGACTTTTCCGTTGAGTAGAGAGAAAAAAAAAAAGGTTTTGTAACAACATCCATTAAGTATCTTCACTGTCGTGTTTGTTCGATTTAATGCGTCTTTGCATAAATATACACTTATAAAATATTGCTGTCTCAGAACTTTAGTTTAATTGAATAAAACTCTACTTCTGGCTCTAAATTGCAATACGGTTCATTTGTGGTGAGTATTTTTAGCCAGTCTTCCTGATTATTACACCAGTAACTAGCAACAAGAGACCGGGGCTTTATGAGCCAATCATTGTATCATTCACTCAATCCCATTGGCTGAAAACACAGATTGATTCAAGCAGAGAACAAACAGACAACTGTATTTTAGGAAGTTATGATGTCTCTCAAAGGTACCTTGTCTGTTTCTCTGACAAAGTACCTTCATCAGACAGTGTTCTGTGTTGTTTACACATATTCTTTTTTTTCTTTTTTTACTGTATGTGTGTCTCCTGCATGAGCAGTAGGAAATGGCAACATAAAAAAAGAGAACGAAAGAAAGGTGTAAAACAGAGATACCCAAAGGAAAAGACAGACCGAGGGGAGAGATGGGACACATTGTGATGGTTTTGACTGACATTGCACAGAGGACGTTTCTCTTCCTAACAGCAGTGGTAAGCATTTGTTCATTAAAGACTCCTAGATGTCTCCCATAGCTGCGGTGTATTTAAATAAATATGCAAATGACTACATTTTTATTCAAAGGCTTCTTTTCACTTCAACAAGGTTTCTAAATAACCCAGGGGACGCAATTCGTTCCATGTGAATAAAACCACCTGTCAGCAACTTGAAATTAACATGTAAAATTGTTTGAGGTTCCCCACATATTTCACATATCTCTTCCTCAGATATGTGCGTGGTTTTAAAGGTGAGCAATATTATGTAATCAAAAAAGAAAAAGCGACGAGCCAACAGAGCAGAAGGCTAATAAAGAAAGCGATGCATTTTTACGCCAGAGCTTCGTTTATGTCCTCCAGCACCTTATTGACTCATTTCCCAACCAAGAGGATGGGAGAATTTTTCCAAAATAAACAAAATAAATAAGATAGAGTCATGGCTCAATAAAAGCGCACAACATTTGTTCTCCTGAGGCCACAATTCAGGTACACAAAGCGTTTTCCTGTGATTGAATCAATGCGCTTGGCCTTCTCTTTTGGTATTAGAGACAAATGTTTCCACGTGAACCTCAAAGGCATCATGTTATTTGTTTTGCTTCATTCACAAATCATAAGCAAACAAGGTCCTGGAATGAATCCTCATGTCTAAAGGTATCAGTTTTCTATAGCTCTCGATTGTTGCTTGTCAGACTATATGCTGTGACCAAGGACGTCAGCACGATTCATGGAGACTGGAAGCACAGGTACAATGAGTGGGCTATACGCTCTCAGAAAAGAAAAAAAAAGTAAAGGTATGTTGTCCGTAACCATTTTAACATACTTTTACAGTTTTTCAAAGCAATGTCTGCTTAATTTAAATGAACTATACACATATAGACCCACATATATACATATAATATATATATATATATATATATATATATATATATATATATATATATATATATATATATATATATATACAAAATATAATATATATATATATATATATATATATATATATATATATATATATATATATATATATATATAATATATATATATATATATATATATATATATATAAAAATATATATATATATATATATATATAATATATATATATATATATATAAATATATATATATATATATATATAAAATATATATATATATATATATATAAATATATATAATATATGTAAGCTCCCATGTATGCTATCACCCTTCCAATTCATTATCATGTATTAACCGAGCTGAAAATCTGTTTAAACGTCTTTTCTTTAATCATTCTTACATTCCGTCTAAGGTTTGCTGTTACATTGTCAAGGAAAATGAGTAAAACTGAACAAAACTTTAAAACCTCAGCAATTTTTACCACTAAAATCAAGTTACTGTCTAAACAGCGAGTATCTAATGGTTTATTGATTGGCCCTGTTCATTTCCAGCACTTCATTGTATCCTAAATTTCTGTAATACAGCATTTGTAGCACATTACAAACACTGAGCGGTGAGATTCATTTAACTGAGAACATTCCTTTAACATTATATAAACGGATCGGAACAGAAGAGAAAATAATGTGTGTGTTTGTGACAAATCAACAGGCAAAACTCTCGAATAAGTGCCTATCAATCAAAATGTCTGACTTGCTTATTTGTGCAGATGCACCTCATTCATTACAAAGTAAATATTCAACTAATTAAGGCTAAAACAACATTATCTAGCGGGGGAATAAAAAGCATGTGTTATCAAAGACGTCTGCTTTGATTTAACTTAATCCGTCTCAGTAGGTAGTATGTCAGTACAAGCGGGAGATTTTAAATTAAAAAGCAAACAACGCAACCATTAACGTACAGCTGATAATTAAACCTAAACCAAGCATAGAGGACCTCTCACAAACAAAACCTCCACCGCAATTAGGTCTGATCGATGCGTGTTTACCAGTAGGGGGGTTTGAATGATCATATGATCATTTTTCATAATCCATTTATATTAGAAGAACCAAGAAAACAGTATTTCAGAACAAATATTTTGTCAACATCTAAAATCAATATCACCCCCCTCTTTGTTTTTCAAATCTTGGTTTCTGATTAAACCGATTTACATCACGTCAGCAAGCCATCCAACAAGAACACAAAATTCTTGTTCGTGTGACCTTATATCATGGATCATAAAGACAGCATGAAAATAACTGCCGTCTGACATTCTGTGTATTGGTTCACCAGTACATTGCATATATTCTCTCATTGCCAAACAAAACAGTCACAAGGACAATAGTCTCACTAAATAATTCATGTTCCTCTGAACCACCACGGAGTATCCTGCAACTTCACCATGCACTCGATTCCTGCTGAGCGCTCTGACAAAGGGCTTTGCTGAAGAGAAAACAGGCACAAAACATCTGCTAAGACATCTGTTTGCAGGCCCCGTCGTGCCCTGACTCCACGGCCCGCTGTAAGCCCACGCTATCATTCCAGTAATGACACGTCCCAGTGATCCTGCACTGCAGAGATCCAGGGTCAGCCAGGGCTGCGCTGAGGTCGTCTGTCATGGGCAGCACTCTTAAATACAGTAGCTTTAGTTTCAGCACCACGGACAGCAGCCCTGCTGCACATATACGGCTGACTTTCAGCACCACGGACAGCACTAAAATACATGCTTCGGACTTGCATAATGCTGTAATCAGCAGTAGAGGCTTAAATACAGCAAAATATTCAAATCTAATGTATTTTATACACTGTAGGAAAGGGTGTTACGGAAACATAGGTTGCTTCTCAAACTAAATGCTACATATCCTAGCGTCAGAATGCATTCTTCCTAGTCCAGTTTTTCGGAGACGTTAAACGTATTAAAAAGGGAAATATTACGGTAATATTTTACCACGGCATTATCCAGTAATTTGGAAAATTATGGACATTTCAGATAACCTTAAAGCGTAACGCAATGAAGTACAAAATTCAAAATGCAAGAAAAACAACTGTAAAAAATAAAGGAAAGTCCCCTTCATATTAATACAGTATTGTACTCGAATTTCACAGACTTTGTAGAGTCACATATAGCATTAAACGATGCAATGAGATGGTCTAGTGAGTGCTTATAAATATAGTCATGGAACGAAAACAACTCAAATTCTAATTTGACTAATACTTTATGAAAAATATTTATATTAAGTGACTTTATTAATGAAGTAGAGGTAAAGGCAACAGTCTATCTCCCAGAGGCTTACATTATGCACAATTTAGCACTACATGATTTACAACAAAACAAAAGACAATATATCGCCATTATTTTTTGTCTTGCAATATATCTAACTAAATGAGCTCAGTGATGATTTATTTTCCACAAACAATTTTTTGAGAACTGGAAACTCTGCAAAGGTCTATGGATGATCTTATGCATCCTTCAAAACTGACTGAATGCAGGATACAAAACAACATGGATGCAAAACTTCAAATTGAGTTGTCCTCATGTATCGCTGGGCTGGGAGACCTTCAGGACAGGTTTAAAGAACCCATGCTGTAGGACATTTGATTACCAAACCACAGACAGCTGCACGCATACAGCTGAATCTCAGCACCACAGACAGCATACACTGTAGGTTTTATAATTGCATGATGCTACAGCAAACAGTAGATATTTAAAAACAGCCAGTATTTAAACAAAGTAAAAAGTTTTTAATACGGACAGCTGCACTTACAAAGCTGACTTTCAGCGACATGGACAGCGCAACACAGATTTTAGACTTGCACTATGATATACTGCCATGAGTGTATACAGTTTTATTTTAATATGAATAAGCTAGTTAAGCTAGATTTCATAGTCCTAGTTATGTCATTTTTTCATCATTAAAAATAATAGTATGAAATGAAACGTGTTTAATTAGCAAAGAAGAGGTAGTTTAAGTGTGGAGGCATCATAGATGTCCAAAGGCAGTAATTACTTTTCTCTCACTCACTGTTGCCTAATGTGACTTCTTTTGAAAATTATCAGCATAATTGCAAGCATTTGCCTTGAAAGTAAAGCCAGGCCACCTGAGACTTAAAGATATATATTTTTAGTTTGTTTCTATAATAATTGCATTCATGTTCACCAAATCATTGCAACTCCTTTTACTTATTCTTTTTTTTTTTTTTTCTTTTCTTTAAATAGGGAGTTTTTGATGAGAGTGTAAAATATGAATGCAATATTAAGACGACACTTACTAGTATTGGCGTCGTCTTGAAAAAATGGGTTCCCACCTGGGTTCAGGGTCACCCCGAACGTCTTGTTTCCAAACGGGGCATCGCACGGATCCACATAGAGAAGACAGCCGCCAAAGCCCATCTCTGCCAGGAGCGAGAGCTGTGAAGAGATGACAGAGATGAATTTTAAGTACAAGCTACAAAAAGTTTTTAGACAGACATGGCGTAATAGCCCGAGAGCGCCGGGCAGCTCTTCTCAAGAGAGCTTCCAAACAGCTCTGCCAAATTAGCCAAACCACCATATCTATCACAGCGACTGAACTTGTCACGGACGGAGGAAAATAAATG